>NW_009730887.1:22434-67852 GCF_000703405.1 Apaloderma vittatum
GCACGTATGCATCAGGAGAACTGCAAAACAAACAATTCACTATACAAGCTGTAATTTGTCTGGATAGTGGGACGCAGCTCAAAAGCCACAAGCCAGCAGGCATCCTTAGCCAAACCATCATCTGTCAACTCACGGATCTAGTTTACCAGCAAAAACTCCTGGAATGGCTTCCTAGGTGGGGCAGCCACTCCATCTTGGAGCAGACACCTGAGCCTCCCCTTTTTTTATTAAGTGTCCTAGTCTGGGAGCTCATGTCCCTGTTACCCTCCAAACACCACACAAGGGTGAGAAGGAAATGTTTTGCTCGTGGCACAGCTCAAGTACAAGGAAAGGTAAGCAGGGGGAAGTAGGAAACGAAGAGCCTTGTTTCTGGAAGACACTGGCTTCAAGTCTGCACTTCCAATTTATGGAAGCACTGGAAATGAGCAGGGGGCTGGTTAGCTCAGTGATTTGAGTGGAGTGCTGACAACAATGACCAGTACCGAGGTCACGGGTTCGATTCCCCCTCGGTCGCCATGTGTTGCCTGGTCTAGTCGAGAGGTGACGTCCCTGCCCATGACAGGGAGGTTGGACTAGATGATCTCTAAGGTCCCTTCCAGCCTATCCCATTCTATGGTTCTATGATTCTGTGATTTGCTCTCGGTTGCAATGATGGAAACATGCTTCTGTCCAGCATCCTCTTCTCCAAACACAAACCTTTCACCCACCAATGACAGCCCCTATGGGAGGCAAGCTGGCCCAGTCAGATCACATCAGACCTGAGCCTCATTCTAGCCCAGCTTTTCCTTCTCTGATTTACTGTGGCTGGTGCCTGCCTGGAGTCCCTGTTAGTGTGCGTACAGGGAGCAATTCATTACAGTGACTGCCAGTGCCACCCCCACCTATCTGCATTTCGCCAGGGCTTTGGTATTAATAGAACAATCAGGGGCTGCTGAAGTTGCTGCAGGCACAACCTCGTTAGCAGCATACGCTCTCCTCATCTGGTCAAGTCCCAGCTCATTATCACGCACCTTCCAGCCGGGATGGCACAAGCAGCCCCCAGCAATAACAGCCCTTTGCTGATTCAGTGAAACTTTTGCTGAGGGGGCAAACAAATCTCTCCAGTTTCTGCCACGTGGGGGCAAACACCAGGTGGGCTCCCAGCCACCATGGAGGGGCCCTGGCCCTGAGCGCTGCTCACGCTTCCCAGCAGGCAGAAGCAAAGCACAGGTGAGCCGACATCAGAGAAAGCCACCCACTCTCTCTTCGCAGAAAGGGCTTGGAAGATCAGTTAAGCTGGGAAGCAGCAGCCCCAGCCATGTGCACAATGCCCTTCCTGGAAGATGTTTGCTTAACAGTGGCAGGAGGAGGTCTCTCATCCATCTGCAGACTAGGCAAGTCAGACGTGGGGGTTCTCTGGTTCCCACCACCCCATGGCCCACCCAGTAGGTGGAAAGCACTGCTCCCAGCGCACCTATTTGGGTGGTAGTGGCTGGGAAAGCAAAGCAACCTCAGTGAGCTGGGAGGAGCAGCAGCTGAAGTTCACCAGCCAAACCGCCAGCTGGGGTCTCCAAAGAGGACAGGCACAGATGTGAGCCCACACAACACAGTCTCTGCTGAGACACAGGCTCCACCTCCGCTATCATCTGCTCTTCTAGAGGTCATGAGCCCTTAACAAGCCTTCAAAGAGTCCTGGCGCTGGGACTGCTGCCCAAGCCAATGCCGCGCTAAGCCTCAGCATGCTGTCCAGACAGCCGAGGAGTCCACGCCAGCCTTTCAGCTCTGCTCTCCCTTTGCAGAAGACCTGTTCAACTCAGACCTAGCACATAAGGATGAACATATTTAAGAGAAGAGGAATTCATGCCTTTCAAAGACATTAGAACTCCTGAAGCTGTGAATCCACAGTCCCCAGAGGGAGTACGAAGAGGTGCTCAAGCACATCTTTTAAGCACGGTAAGAGATGGTAAATTCACTTTAGAGGTGCTTGTGCCCCACTGGAAAAAAAAATCAGGTTAATAAGCTAAAAAGGTTCAGAATAACTTTAAGTGTCTTATATGTGATGGGATGCTTAGCTACCAAAAAGAAAAATATGAAAGATGCTTTTAACGAAGGAGGCTTCTCAAGGGCAGAGGCATCTCCTGTACAGATGACAGCAGCTCCACAGCCTCTGGGAAGCAGCACAATGGTGGCTCCTTCCCCAGCACACCCTGCTTGTACATTGCAGACAATTATTAAAAACCACTTGGGATCTTGCTTCACTATGGAGTTAACCTGGGCTCCTGCATGTCGCAGAGCTGAAATTCAGCTGGTGAGGAGAGTTAGCAGCTGAATGCCTTGACTCAGCAGTGGCTTTGTGCCCAGCCATTCAGACTTCCCCAACCTTATTCCAGAAACTCTCTGCTGTGACTAAAAACAGCTTTAAATTGAAAAAGGGTGGACAGGAGGTAAGGGGGCTGCACACAGCAACTTCCCACCTCAACAACCAGGCATCCTGCTGCTGGTCAGACCTGCTGAGATACATGAGGATCAGGAATTCGATGAACTCTCTTCTTTGAAACTAAGGTTTCATATGGCTTCCATCCAACACTGGGGAGAAAAATCCCATATCCCCAGACTGCTAACTTTCCAGAAGACTTCTTTTTCCATAACTATTTCTTTTCTCCTTCCACCACCCACCACTGCTCTGTGGAGTCGCCTTTCCGCGAATTTAATCAATCCCTCTAGATCACAGCCTCACTCTGACCCACCACCGGGCAGCCCTCCAAGGTGGAAGCAGCTGAGTTATCCCAGTCCAGAGCCTGCTGGACACGGACACTCGTCACACAAGCCACTGATCATCACTGCCAGTGAAAATACCACAACCCCAATCTGCTCTCCTGTTTGAAGTGGTCCCTACAGCCAGGATGACACTGGAAATTTCACGGGTGTGTGCAGAGGGGATGGAGGAAGCGCTTCACCTCACTCTTCCGCACACCAGCCACTGAAGACTCCTGTCTCAGCTCTGCTTTCAGCTATGATCTACTGCCCAACTGGAAGAGATGCGGCAATAAGGATGCACAAAGTCAGCATTTGACCCTTTACTCCCTGCTCAGTCCCTGTACACTCAACCTCCCTTGTGGAGCAGACGAGGCATTGAGAAGGGCTGAGAAATGCAGCTTGCAGGGCTGGTAGCCAGCAAGAACCTGGTTTTGTTGGTGCTCCCAACATCAGCAAAGGGACACTGAAAGGAACTGCACTGCAGGAAAGCAGGAGCAGAGCCCTGTCTCAGCCCAGGAAGAGCTCCAGCATTGGGGAAAGCAGACACCAGAGATCCACAGACCATAGTCAGCTGTGGTCCCTGAAAGCAGTTTGACATCCTGGGTGATGGGAGTTAGGTGGATTCTCTACCTGCACGCCAGAGAAAAGCATGCAAAGGGTGTATCCAACAGCACTCAAAGTCCCCTTCACTGTCACCAACTCGCACTCTCATGGGCATGCTGTGACCCAAGGTGTCAGCCAGGGAAATCAAGGCAAGAGAAGGAGAGTAGGAAGACTTCCAGACCTGGTACCATGACAGTGGCTGCTTGGCTTGACCCTGAGCAAGCTGACCAGTCCTTCTTCCCTCCCTCATTCCTGCCTTTCAGCCACCCAGCATAAAAAGTTGCCTTTTTTTTGGTCCTTTTTTTTTTTTCCCTCCGTTCATGGCCTGGCTCCCTTTCAGATTCCCGGAGCAAAGTATTTATCTGCTGGATGAATTATGACATCCAGCCAAACCCCAGACACGCCACCACGTCTGATGCAGCCCGGCCGTCTATCACAGCCCTCATCTCGTTATTGGTAAGCTGGAGGCATGCCAGCACTCGGGGCTCGGGAAAGAGCTCCCACCAATCTCTCCAGAGGAGAGAGTCAAGGACTTTTATTAATTAGCATTTTGAATTGTAGCTAGTAAATACCCCTCTGGCATTAAGGCTGGGATAGGAAACACAGCAAAGATGTCCTTGAGATGCTGTAGCATTTTGCTGCTGGAGGCAAATGGACAAGAGTCACCCGCTCAGTCACCCTGCTAAGTCCCCTGGAGAGAAGCAGGCAGTGGGAGGGAGCACAACCATCGCTGGGTTCCACGGTGCATCACTCACTTGCCCATCCAGCCTCGCAATGGCCAAACACTCACGTGGCAATTTTGGCAGCAAGTGCAATTTTGCACCTGGGAGCTGCTCAGCAGTCTCACGGGACGCCGCGGGAGGTACCTGAGGATGAACCCTGCAACATGAGTATGTGCTTGGAATTGGACTTTGGGGTGATGCCTCTGCTCCCCCTGTCTGTTAGACCCAAATCAGGGAGAGAGTGAAGGACACAGCACTGATCACTGCTTGGCAAGAGAGGCCAGGACCTACAGCTTGAAACACAGCAGAGTGCAGAGCTGCACCACTCTGGGGCTGATGCTCAGCACCCAAAGGTCTCCAACACCTGAACATGCTCCTTGCTCTGGCCACAGCCTCTACCCCACTTGATTTCTGGCTCAGTTTGCAAAACAAAATAAAGGTGAGGGAAGTGGGTGCAAGACTGATGGTGCCCTTCAATTCGCCACGTGTGAAGGTGCCTCAGGTACAGGCAGGTCCAACAGCTCCTTTTGCCAAGCAGCTCACCACCCTCTCATGCAGGGCTCAGACTCATGCACAGGCGTCCCCCCCACATCCCAAAACAGCCCCAGGGGCTATTAACCCCAAGATAAACCCCCACTCAATGTCCTTACAAGCTCAGCTTTTCCTTGTGTCTCTTGCATGCCCCTGAACTGCCCCCTTCACTGAGGGGTGACCGACAGGGTGGCAGGTTAAGTGGTGAGCAATAGCCGGGCAGGATGGACGAGAGCATCAGCTGACAGCAAGCAATTAGTTAATGGGCTCCAGGGCCCTCAGACCAATCTCATCAAGTGACCCTGAGCTGCGGGAGGAATGATGATAGGCCGAGCAAATAGAAACAAGAGCCAAAAGAGGAAAGCAGGTATGGGGGGAAGGGAGAATTTAGAGAGGGAATGAAAAAATTGAAAACCCAGGGAGAAGAAGATGCAGTCCACACACACGTTAATACTTGGCTGGAGACCTGAAAGGCCTGAAAGCAGAAAAACGAAGTCCCTTTATCTACCTCCACATTCTTCCAATACAGAATGATGTCAAATCAATTTACTGCCTTTCCTCTCACAATTAATCAAGCCTCCTCCATTGCTCAACATTTGGTAAAGCTGCGCATCGTGTCACATGCAGCATAAAAAGAGAGAGCAGCATAGCAGGAGATGGAGGCGGCTGCTCAGACTTATGCCGCTTGTGATTAGTAAGAGATGGGTGGCTCCTGGCCAAAGTAGCTCATAGTCACAAGACTTGTAACCACACAGAGTTGCGTAAGGCACGCGAAATTCCTTGCAAACTCTCCTTGTTTTGCATGGAAACACACTGGAGTGCTGCTACAGATGGGCTTGTGGACATGGCTAAGGGAAAGAGCCTTTCAAACGAGGCAGAGGTTGCTAGTACCCATGTGAAATGAGGCTTTTCAGACTGACCAGCATTTGCAAGTAGGAAGTGATTCGGGAGGAAACCAACAATGCAAGGCTCCACCAGGAGTTGGCTGACTGGGCAGAAGTGTCCACTTTGAGCTGCACAGCCCCTGTTCCCTCTCCAAGAAAGCCTCCAAATCCCAGATCTGTGACCCCAGCAGTGACAGGCATCCAGCCAACTTACTCTTTGGGTGGTGTCAAATCATCAGGTCGTGTCTCAAAGAACTGGAGAACCTCCTCGCACTGGGAAATGTAGGGAGGGAGCTGGATCAGAGCCTGCGGACAAAGCAGAGACACCGGTGATGGAAAGCATCAAGACTGTAGGAAGCCAAGTGAGAACAGACCCTCAGAGCACAGGGGATTGGGTCACGGCACCAAATGTGGCACCTGCATGGTCCCCATCACACAGGAGTGCAGAGCCAGGCAGGAAAGACCTACAGCGAACACACGTCAGAGTGGGACAACACACGGACACCCCCAGTCACACCCACCCCAGCTGCAACTGAAGACTAAAGGAGAATAAGTAGAGACCTTCCAAGCCCTGCTTAGCCCTGAGACTAGCTCCAGCCTTTTGGACAGATGTGCCATTGCAGGGTAAGAGCCATGGGGACATCCGTCCCAGCATTCACCCTCCCAGCCACAGCAGGGCTCAGTTTCCCAGCCATCCCGCAGGCATGGAGCCATCATCCTTGGGAAAGGCTGCACATTTATGCATGGCAGTGCCATCAGCCCTGCCTAGCACATCCCAAAAAAATGCTCCACTGGGCAACTGAAGCCCAGGAAGAGGCAGGGAAAGAAGCAACAAGAGGCAAAATCATGGACATCAGCTTGTCGGGGCAGGGACTGGAAGGCTGCTATGTGTACTGTCGAACAGCAGGAGCTATAAGCTGCCTCTGCTTTTCTCCCTTCCCTTTGACGGAGCCTTCTGCAACAAGACAGGATTCAGTGGCGGGACTTGCAGGGTGAAAGTGTGCACGTCTGTGGGAGCTGGGGCAGAGTCTGAGCCAGCAATATTTGCCTTGGGCAGAGCTCTTGCAGATGTTTCCCACCCTGGGCTGCAGCAAGGGCTGGATAGGGCAAGAGGGACGGGAGAGCCCTGTGCTGCCCTCTGCTCGTGGGAACAGGGCCACGAGTGATGACGACTGCAAAGAGTAAAAAAGACATGCAATTGAAACAGGGAAGATTTGAAATCAGGGAGCAATGCTGCAGTCTGACCCGATGCAGATGTTTAACCAATTTTCTGTATAATTTCCCCTCCTTTCCATTTGCTGTCACAGCAGTCTCGTGACAGCAGTGTGGGCAGACTGAACCTCCATTCATTTTTGCATCAGAGACAAAGCCACATCTGCAAAGCCCTGGGGTTACCACACAGATCAGATGTGGCTCCATGCTGGCTTAATTGCTTGCGCCCAAAAGCCCTTCCAGCCATTCAGCACACAGTCACTCACTGCCAGCACAGCAGACAGTCAGACCACTAATCACAGGCTAGCTGTGACCAGGATCATATGAGAGACAAGAGGGAGAAAACTACTCACTCCATGGCTTACGGCTCCAAGGAAAGGCTATGCAAAGACCAGGTTTTGCATGGATGCCATTCCCATGTGGGTACCACTCCCCAGTTCCAAGCATCCCGTGAGCTACATGATTTCCCCTTGCCAAAACCATTTTCATTTTGTGGCTTGGAGAAGGCTCTGATAGCAGGGAACAATCACAGAAAACACCCTGTGCTGGGAGGACAAAAGGTGAGATCCACATCTCATTTCTCAGGACATAGGCCATTCTATGATTCTAGGATCTTGAAGGAAGCCCCCCGACGGCTGATTCAGCTGGGACAGCTGTGGCTGAGTCAAGCAGGTTGCCTTGAAGCCTAGCTGGCCATGGTCTACAGCAGCTATGACCACCAAATCAAAAATAGTGGCACAAATAGCTTGATGTCTGTCCCACCTCTAGTTTTGCCACCCAAAGGAGACTACCAGGGTGGGCCACCAGCGCATGCCTTCAGAGTGTGGTGTTGGAGCCACAGTAAGTCACCGCATCCCCCCAGCTGCCACCTTACGTTAAAATGCCACATTTTTCAGTACGGTGGGACTGGGAACAGAGCTCTTCAGCAAGAGCACTGCCTTATGAAAGCAGTGATTCCTTCCCCTGCTCCTCTCACCTACTTCCACCCCAAATCTCACCAACCTTCTTTCCAGGGCTCTCTCAGAGAACGAAGACATCCCTCACTTCTTTCGCAGGAGATGGCAAGAAAGCAAAACACTTTTACACAGTTTTCTGTGGGAAGTTGCTCACGACATATTCACTTAACCTTCATTTCTCACTCAGCAAGGCCAAGCTGGAGGAGATATTTTGTATTTCTGCACCACGACCCTTCAACCACATGCAATGTCCATCTCCAACAATAAACATGGCACTAAGAGCTTGTTGGGACCCTGTAGCCACAATCTGCAGCATGACATGCCCAGGAGGGACAGCTCTGCCCCTGCTGACTCCTTGCTCATTCTACATCTCTGCAGCCTTCAGTCCCACCCCACCTCCAGCTCAGCAGCTTTATGGTTAAGCAGCAGCCACTGGAAGGTCAGGCCCAGTGTGCATGTTATTACTTGGTAATGCATTAATGGAAGGAAGAGAGAGCAGCTTTCTAAGTGGGTCATATAACATCAGCCATTATGTTCCAGTTGTTAAGTCAAATGGGTTCATTATATTTTATGCCATTAATGGCATCGTTCTGAAAGAGACTGCTGCAGCATCTCATCACTTAAGGACTTTTCCTTCCCAAAAATTTACCATTGTGTGTGTCTGTATGTAGTTGGCACATTTTAGTGACTCAGAAGACAAGGGGCTGATCACACCCGGCTGCAGCCAAGTTGGTAGTTGCACCATCAGCTTCTCCCACACTCCTTGGAGCACGTAGGTCCAAGGACACTACATCTCCATCCCTCTGCTCTCATCTGCTATTCTGGCCTGCAGTGGTTTTCACTCGCAGCCCCATTGTAGAGCTGTCAAGACACATTTACTAATTCACCTTTATCTTTATATTTGTTATTCCAGCCACTACATCCCTCCCGCAAGTCTGGCTGAGTCCCAAAACCCAGCGTCTCCCTCACTATGCAAAGTCCTAGGCCACAGTCACTGCTACACCTACCACACCTACGGAACATGATGGATGTTTCACCATTTCCCCACCTCCTTAGGGTCAAAACACTGAGACTGGATTTTGGAAGTACTGAACCTACTGCCAGAATATTTCATGGCTGCGGCAAGTACTAGTGCACTTCTTCAATATGATGAGATGTGGCATACTTTTTTTTTTTCCCCCCAGAAAAGAAATGTCCTAACATCATAATTTGCCTTACACTTAATCACAGTCTTATATTCTTCAAGAGTACAGGGCAAATCACCTCAGCCTTATCAAGGAAAGGACACAGACAGTCAACTGTATTTTGACTCTATAAGATGATCTCTGCTGGCTTCCAGTAATTTTCTGCAGGCACAAAGCATCTTTCTTACCCCTGTACAAGTAACTGTTTTGCATAACCAGTTACAGGAGTTTATGTCTCAGTCTGCGACCATTCCACCAAGAAAGTGCTGTCATGTAGATAAAACAGCAGGTCTGTTCCCAGCAGATGGGAAGGTTCCCTGAGGAACCGAGTCCTTCAAACCTAGTCCTGCACACACCCATTTCACTCCAAACCACCTACCAGATAGGACATGGCCAGGCAGCCGGGTCCTTTCCAGCCCAACTGGAAAGCTGGTTCTGGTTTGCAGCTTGAGAAGGGAGATGAGAAAGAGAAAACACAGCAGGGCACAAGCTGGTGTGGAACTGGGCCACCCTGCACCCTGCAAGCTCAAGCCTCCAAACCCTCAGAATTAATCCCATGGAGAGAAAAGCAAATCAATGGGTGGGTTTTCATCACAGAAGGGGTTTGGTAGTGGGGGATAGCCCACGCTCCCCATTCTCCCAGCAACGGCACACTGTTATATACTGTCAAACAGGATCGAGTCTGATGACGATGATTTCATCTTTGGCTAACGTCATAAACCTCCCCTTACCTTGCAGTATTCA
Source organism: Apaloderma vittatum (assembly GCF_000703405.1). NCBI lineage: Eukaryota > Metazoa > Chordata > Aves > Trogoniformes > Trogonidae > Apaloderma > Apaloderma vittatum. The sequence goes on from NW_009730887.1 coordinate 32,007, forward strand.
TCAATAGGTATCAGGCGTTTGACAGCAACATCACGGATGTGACTCCGTCGGAAGAGGATCTTTCCTGAAACAGGAGAGGCAGAGAGAAGAGCAGGTCAGCACAATGCCCAGGAACAGTCTCTCTCACACCACTCTGTCAGGACCTATTCCCTCTGCATTCTGTCCTCACTGAAAGCTCCTACCTATAGAGAATCATGCTCCCTCCCATGGATTAAATATCTTACTAGAGGAAGTACATTTACAGTGGCACACATGTTCAAGGAGAGAGGGGAGGAAACAATTACCAGCAAACTGCAACCCATCTCCTCTCACTCAGTGTGTCAATGCTGGAGGAGCAGCCCCTATCAAAGCACATGCCTGATACCTTACAGACTGCTGGCATGCAAGTCCTGGGTGTACAAGTCCACAGGCAAACACCAGCCAGAGAAGTGGACACTCCTGTGACCCTTCTCACAAGCTCCAGGTTGCTCAGGGCATCCGGGTCTAGGGTGGGCAGAAGCCAAGCCAGAGGGTTTCTTTCTGTGCACCTCTTGAGTCAACCTGGCCCTTGAAGCCACAGTGTCAGGACTGCAGCTCTGAGTCAGACCTATAGAATTTTCCTTGCTGTCCAGGGGTTTATTTTTGTTCCCCATCAACGGGATCCTCTGCCACTCCATTTCCTCCCCTCCAACTTGTGGTACAGGCCTGTTTCCTTTGAAGTCTAATGAGTCCTAAATGCTTCAAGCTGCTTTCAGAGAGAACTCTGGCATTTAACAAGACAAAAGCCATTAGCAGACAGTGAAAAATACAAGTAGAGACTTAGTGATCAAAAGGACTGGTATGTGGTAGGATTTAGGATTTCAGACTTGCACCAGGAACTGGCACTGCTTTGCAATCCAATCACCTGAATAATTGTCGTCTGGGGGGCTGGGTGGTTACGAAGTTCCCTCAAGTTTCTCCTGACACTTCCCACAGCGCAGGAAAGTCTCATGTCCCTTTGTCCCTACTTGGGTTTCCAGCCCCACTGCCAAACCCAAGGAGAGCAACGGACGTGTCCGTGCAATCCCCTCCCTTACCAAAGAGGTCACGATGGGGTAAACAGGGAAAAGCACAGTTGGAGATTCACACAGCCCTTCGCTGCACCATGGCTACCTTCAGCCCTTACAGCGAGCCCTCGCAGGAGCCACGGCACTGCTGGAACCAGAGCTCGGAAGCTACCCAAGAATGGGACGTGCTACAACAGCCATGCACTTACCACACTTTTAAAACCAGGGCTGGGCCGCCCCCTGACTTGTCCAAGATCTGGAACATGCATGACTTGTGCAGGCTGCCAATGCATTTCTTAAGCAGAGATGAACTAAGCAAATCCAACTTCAGCTTGCAAGGAGCTTGAGTCGGAACTTTATGGAGGAGCCAAAATTCCTGCTAGGCTCAGTTAAGGCAGACGTCTTCAGAACTGGACTGTCCAGGGGAGCACACAGAAACCACGCTCAGTGCTAGCTCTGTACTCGCCCTCCAGTGAAATGCATGGGGTCGGACCCACTCACAGCAGAAGGATTGCTTCTCATTTATGCCCTGCTGACAGCGAGGGGCTGAGACATTCATGGTGGGAACTGCTCTGGTCTGAAATGCATTCCTTCTCGCAGCCTGACAGAGCCAAGTCTGGCAGTTTACAGTGAAAAAAACCCACCCCTCTATTCAATCTGTCTTTTCAATTTTCAGGGTGAATAGCCTGGGAATACAGAAGTTGTCTGGAAAGACTGGGAATGACAACCAGGCTGGAGCACCTTTCCTTGTCTATGGCAATTATTTTCCATCAGACAAGCAAACGACCAACAACGTTCCTTTCTCATCAGCAATCATGGCATACTTGCTGCATAAGTTTCTTTTTGAACGATGATTTTTAAAAAGATGAATGGATCACAAGAGTTTTGTTGGCAACTGTAAGGAATAGCTATTTTGGTTTTATGTCTGCCAAAATGAAATCACTGATGGGTGGGTACATTATAAATGTCTGAAATAATAAGCTCTGGGTGTGGGATTATTTAAATATTTAACAAACAGATGCTAGTGAATAATAATGAAAAGAATATAGTTTGGGGGAATAAATACATCACAACTGAAATGATCTTAAATTAGCCCAGGCACAGACCATATGAACCAGGAGGAAATTCAGCCCCTCTCTTGATTTGCTCTAGACCTACTATTTTTCAACAAGGAAGTTTATTTTCTAACAAAAAGCTGGTTTTTAATCAAAATGCCTAATTAACATAACTGCAGACCTTTCCGTGCTGCCAAATACAGCTATATAAATCCTTGACTTGAAAGGCAAGAGAGCGCAGGAAACCACTTCCCTTTTGGAAGGCAAAGGTGAGCAACTTGCTGGGTCAATGAGATGCAACACTTGCCTGGGCACGTTTTCCTTAGACCATAGCTGCAAAATCACAATAACACATTTACTCATTTTATCTCGTTGTTGACCCTGGCTTGTTTTTACAGTCAGGAAAATATCAGTTCACGTGCTGGCACTGGGGATGCCAGCTGGATCTCAGAGGGGGACTGGGGAGGGGGAAAACCTAACAAAAAGTTCTCAACCTACCACAAAGCTAAGGCCTGACCACTTCTGAAGGATTTCTGAGTCAGCAGCAAGTACCTCGTCTCCCCAGCTGTGCAGCGGCAGGGCGGAGGAGGGGAGAGCTTGTAAGCAGCCCGGAAAGACAGCTATGGGCACCCGCGCCTGCTCTTCCCTTCCCCTGCTCAACCTCTTCCAACCCTCCCATTATCACCTGCCTGGCACCACCTGCTCAGCTCTAGCACTCCAACTGTCCTCGTGCTTCTGTTTCCTCTCTTTCAGTGCCTTGAGCTTGGGCTGACAGCAGGCAGCCAGTGGTTTTCCTCATCCTGCTCAGAGGGAAACCTGGAAAACCACAGTGAAGCACCTTGATGCTTTTTCAAGACACCATCACTCAGTGGATAGAGCTGACAACATCCTGGGAAGTGAAGCTCCGTAGTTACAAATATCTATGTCCCACCAGCGCAGCTACATTCCTCCTTTCTTCCCTTCCTCCATGGGCACACTCTTCTCCTTCCATCATTGCTATTTATTTCCATCCATTATGGCCAGAGGCCCACCACACATCAGCAGGAGCGCAACCAACATGATGAATAGGCAGAAAGTCCATCCAGTGTGTCCCTGTGAACCTCAAGCCACCCAGCATTGCCCCACAACAGCTGTTGTCCCAACTGTTTCATGCTGTGCCTCACTCTAGAGAGACTTTTCCTGTAAACATTGCCAAGCCATAGCATGGTTTCCTTCACAAATCCCTCCTTAAAATCTTCCTTTGTTACAATTGCTGCACTCCTTTCCCCCACAAAACCCCACTGTGACAGTCCTTTCACTGATACAGTCTGGCCAGGACACAGGGGGACAACCTGCTGGCTTTTACTTCCTACGCAACAGCTGGAGCAGAGGTTGCCCTTCTGCATTTAAGCTGCACATCACTAGGATCAGGGCTTCAACAGCAAGAATTACATTGGTATGCTGGTCAGGAGGAGGAGGTTGGTACCCACCACCCATTGCAGGTCATCCCATGCAGCAGAGCTGGCAGCAGCCAGAGAAGCTCCCCTGAAGACTGGTTTGTCCACAAAAATTCCTCTGGTGCCAGAAAGGTTCTGCTTTCCCAGGGACTGGAAGAGCCCCTGCTTTGCAGCTAATCAAGGCTGCTTTGCTTTATCTGATTGAATGAGAACAGAAGGTGCTGCAAAGCAATGCAGTGTGGTCCCTGCTGCCTCAGCCATCCATCAAGGGCTGAAAAGTGTCAGAAGAAAGCTTGGAAAAGGGCTGATAAGGACTTCAGGTCTCCAACGGTGTGAGACAGAGCAGGCAGGCCACAAGAGAGGTTAATCCCTCCAAATAAACAGGTAGGGAAACAGGGCTCTGCAAATTTTTACCTCCTGTGGGAATTCTCCAGGCAAAGCTGAAGTTATACTGGGGAACAAAGAGCTGAAAAAAACAGGCAGAGGGATTTCAACCAGCAAAATGGTTGAGGCTCCTCTTGAGCCAAAGGCTGGAGGGGCAGAGAACCTGAAACACATCACCCTGCTGATCATGGCCACGAACCAAGCAAGATATTTCAAGAGTATAAAAGCAGCCGTGCCTCTTGCTTTACCCTGAAGGACGCCCCCACTTTCCTCCCACCCCACTGCCTAGGAAAGAATTCACTTCTCTGCACCTTTCAAATCACATCCAGATTTTCCCTGGCACGGGTTCCAAACTCACTTCAAAAAAAGGCAGCCCCAAACGTACACATAATTAATCCCAGCCCACGGAGCAGGCAGCTACGTGGGCTATTCCTAGGATGGGGAAGCAGGCGCGGGAGATGGTGTCTCCAGGAGCCCCGTGCTTAGCATCTGTTTGGCAAAGCCCTGAGCTGTGCACATATCCTGATGAAAAGGAGGGGAAGTAGCAAAGTGCCTCTGGGGCTGCCCTAGGTATAGCATAAGCCTGGAGTCCCAGACATCTGTGAAATGGAGCTAAATTAAAACAGTGCCCCTGTCAAGACAGCCCCTTACACCCTCACAGTTTGAGATCCTGCTGGAGTAGGAGCAAAATGCTGGAGCAGGAGCAAGGCCATTCATTGCTTCTGTGGCCTACAATGGAGAAAAATGTAATGTAGTTGTTTAAAGACAGCTCAAAGGTCAGAAGCAGAGAAGCTACTCCAGCATGGCACTCCGCCTGGGGTAATTCTGTCTGAACATCAGCAGGCTTAGTCAAAATCCTGCAGAGAAGGCAACCGTGTCGATTACGGGCTGCAAGCTAGCCTGGGACCGTCCACTACAGCAGTGGTGCCTATCTGGCTAGAGAGGAAAATAGTGATTCTAGCTGGAAAATGGATGAATTGTCCTTCACCTCCTTCATGGGGCCTTTGTTGGGAGCTACTGGCATGCCCACAGTTGTTCTGGGAGAAAAGCCCCCCAAGTCTGTGGGTAGCACTAATGCCCATGCCAAGCAGCTTAGCAGGCTGGAAAGGGAGAAAAAGTGGGCATAATTCTACTCTTTGAAATGATCTCACCAACCTCCCCTTCTCCTTCTCCCTTCTTGGGAGTTCACTATTGTCTGTAGCTAAAGCTTCCTAAAAAGCAATTTTGCAGCCAAAGTTAGCTCAGCCTCAGGCAACCCCTCCTTGCCGAGGCTCACGTTTCCAGCAAAGCAGACTGGCCAGGATTTGCTCCAGGCCACTCCGGCTGTACGAAGTTTGGAAGGCTCCACTCTCCTTATAAAAGCTGTTTCCTGAAAGATCTGGCACAGCCCTTACATGGCGAGCCCAACTGAGCTCATTTGTTTTCTTACTTCATTTTTTCCTGGGGTCTCCATACCATCACCTCCCAGCCAGCACGCTGGGAGTAACCCTTAGTGTGGATTCCTGCAGGAGAGGATGAAGCTACGCAGCACGTCGACCTCCGGGCCGGGCAGTGACAGATCTCATCTCTTTTCCCAGTGGTTCCTGACTCTGCTCCAGCGATTGCAGTTGATGCCACACATGGGCTGGGTGCCCCCAGAGCTGCTTCGAGGGGCCACCCTTAGCACCACGTGAAGCTGAGCAGGCTGTGCCAGTGGCTCAAAGCCAGCAGAAGTAGCCAAGAGTCCACTTCAAACTGCCCTATATGGCGGGGCAGAGGCTTTCTGGGTATGGTGCAGGAGCACTGTCATGTCCTGTCAAGCCAAACCAGACCCCCATCAAGTCATGCTACAGGGTGAACAGGGCGCCAGCACCTGTGGAAGGGACAACCCCTGGCCCCAAACACAATTGCTCTGCTCTGTTTCGGAGAACCCACCTTTATGACTCCAAATCAGAAGAGCTGTGTGGGCTGAACGACTTGCACTTAGAAGAGTCCCTTCTGATACCATCAGAGACCTACTTCAAAAGACCCAAAGTCTCTAGAAATTTCCAATAAGTCAAATCCTCAAAGCAAACATTAACAAAACAGAGCAACACAAAGCTAACAGAGTTGCTGTGGGCTGGATGTTGTAACTATGGAATAATCACGGAACTCTCTTCTCATTCCAGGAAAACAGCCTGACAGAAAAACCCAAATGGCACCTTCTCAGGTTGTGGTGGTGACCCTGAGTCCGGCCCGCTTAGGAGTTTGCTAAGAAAGCCATAGCTGCAGGAGGCACAGGGTCGCAGGAGACATTTTCAAGAACTGCAGTGGCCACAATGTCTAATGTTACTCTGCAAAGGGCTTCCCAGAAAGCAGGGTACTTTCAGTAAGCCACTGGAGCCAAATCTCCATTGCTAATGAAATTCAGATGCTAAAAACGTTGCTCAAAATGGGATTGGGAGCAAACTACAGTACTCACAGAAGCAGAACATAATCAAAACCTTAGCAAGTCTAACCATACTAGAGCCATATTTTGCAGAGAACGAGACCCAGGCTGTTTGCACTGAGCTCACCTGGATGGCATCCCTAGGCAGACAGAGATGAAGTGTGGGTTCAGGTATAAATAACAAAATCCATTGCCATGCCAAGCCGGGAAACCCAAAAACTGTTCCAGAAGGCAACTACCTTCTAAACACAGACAACAACTATTAAAAGAGCATTCCCTTACCCCCAAGTGAAGTCCTCTTTCAGAAGCAGACACCTCAAGCCACCTCACTAGGGAGGTACGGCTCATCCTCCTGCTCTAGAGAAAGCCACCAGCTCCTGATGACTCCGTGATACGTGGCAAAGGAAACACGATTCCCATTTCTTAATAACACAACTTCCCTGAAGCAAGAGGACTCTTGAAGCTGCTCCATGAGGACAGGCAGATGGAAGTTCATCTGTCTTTCCAGTGGCTACCTCCTGCTTGGAGGTAGGACACCATCCCGTGCTGGGATCTTCTCACCACATCACCCCTTGCCCTGTGCTGGCACCTGAAAGTACAAGTGGTAAAGCTGCAGGTGACAGCTCTTAGGCATCAACAGTCTCTCTCTTCTTAGCTACTGCAAGCCACTGAGGAAATGAAATGTCAGAAAAATTTCTGGGAAAAGCATGGACTAGCAGTTTTCCAAGTCAATGCGTGACTACCTCTGAAAATGGTATTATTTAGTCCTGTTGCAAAAAGGGGACCAGAGCAAAAGGGAAAACATCTCTACATAAGACACACACAAATGCACAAGCTCCTCTAGAGGATGGTCACACTAACTCCACAAAACTGCTTTCTTACACAAGAGCCAGGCTTTATTTTCCAACTTCAACTCCCTTTTTCCTCCAATGGAAATCCCAGTGACATGCCTCTTAGCGAGGGGAAACTATTTCAACACCAAGAAGAAGAAACAAATATTGATGAGTGTGCTGTGAGAAGCAGTGCTCCTACCAGGCTTCACAAGCCCGATCGCTGCCTTCTAGAAAAAGCAGCACTTTGGCGGGAATTTTCTGCAAGTGCAGCACAGCCAAACCATATACCCAACTTTTCCAAGTTATGCCCTTTGCTAGTTGGGCCCTGTTTTTCCTCCTCACTCCTTGTTGTAGGAATACTTGTACAGCAAGGGCTTTTCTGCTGTATTAATGTCAAGTGTGCTTTGTTTTAGCTGATGTTATAATACAAGGAGAAGCCAGAATCAGAAATCCTTCTGTGGGAAACCCAGAAAAGATTCTCTTGCGCAGAAAGGGAGGGCAGATGATTTTCTTCACATCAGTCAGAGAAAACTAAAGCCTGCTAAATGCTGTTAGGTTTCTAGAAAAAGCCAGGGGGCAGAGCACAGCACAAAGGACCTGACAGTCACTGGAAGTGATTATGGTACTGTGACATTTCTAAATAAACCCATTAGCTACTTGGGTATGGGGACAGAGAAAATTCTGTGGCCAAAGCCATTAGCTGCAGGTGCATGAAAGACTCCCAGACCCCCCTCAGGCTGTTGTTTTTGCAAGGCATACTAGGGCTGGTGAAGGGCCTGGAGAACAGACCTTATGAGGAGAGATTGAGGGAGCTGGGTCTGTTCAGTTTGATGAAGAGGAGGCTGAGGGGGGATCTCATCATGCTCTACAATTACTTGAAAGGACATTGTAGAGAGGTTGGTGCTGGTCTCTTCTCACAGGTAATTAGGGACAGGACCAGGGGGAATCGTTGCAAGTTGCAACAGGGCAGGTTTAGGCTGGACGTTAGGAAGAAATTCTTCACGGAAAGTGGTCAGGCACCTGGAACAGACTGCCTAGGGAGGAGGTTGAGTCGCCATCCCTGGATGTGTTCAAGTGTCGTTTAGATGGAGTGTTGGGGGATATGGTTTAGGGGTGAACTTGTAGTGTAGGGTCAGTGGTTGGACTCGATGATCCCAAGGGTCTTTTCCAGCTTGAATTGTTCTATGATTCTGTGATTCTAAGGTTCTTTTTCTCCCCGTAGCAGCAGCACCAAAAGGCAGCCACCAGCAAACCTCCACCTCACAATGTCTGCCATGGACCACTGTCCCTGCTGCTCGGGCACACAAACACTCAGCTCAGCTGCACACTGGGCAGGCAGGACACACGTCCTGCCCTGCCATGGACCACTGTCCCTGCTGCTCGGGCACACAAACACTCAGCTCAGCTGCACACTGGGCTGGCAGGACACACGTCCTGCCACAGAAACCCTGTCTTTGAGCAACCAGCCCCAAGCATCAAGGGAGGGAAGCCAAGGCTGTCGATCAGCTTGATTTAATGTGTGGAATTCAATTGTTATTTCCTTCTCTCTGGATGGCCCTTTGAGTTGCAGGGGACAGGAAAAACAGTGTGTGAGCAGTTCCTGGGCAGCCTCGAACCATCCTCAGCCCTGTGCTGTGCTGGCCAGGCCCCTTCCGAAAACAAGGAGGCTGCTGCAGGGGTTGCTCCTGGCAGAAGCTGTGCAAAGCAGGGTTGCTTAGCTGAAGTCTTCCACTAATGACTTCTTAAATCACTGAGGGGTTTAACACTCACTGGGCACATTGTTAACAAATACAGATGTTTTCACAGACACAGTGCAGGCTGAGAACTTGCTATTGTTTAGATGGCTCAGTAAATAAGAGCTAAAGCATTTGTATGCTCACACACTGACTGGGAAAAAGCTCCTGCCACACCAAAACCAGTATGGTTGTTGCTGGAGCCCATTTGCCTACCTGGCAGAAATGGGATGATCCTTTGCTTGGGGTCCTTCTGCCCTCCTTCCATGGGAAACTTGTCCAGCATTTGCATCTAGAAAAGGAAATGCAATAGAAGTTATTAAAGTCAGCGATCAACCTGCACAACACAAGGCCACTCTCCCCAGGAGGAGCTGAAGCCAGTTTTCCTCATCAGCAGTGTCCTGAGACATCGTACAGACCACCACAACCCGCAGCACATCCAAAACAGTGCCAGAAGCACAAGACCTTAGCGTATTCTCTGCTATTTTCAAGATATTTCTCATTACCGATGTTGCTCAGCACTATCACTCTGCTCAGCATGGGTCACTTACATAACCCACATTTCCACAGCTATTAAGTTTCATACTGATGGACCTCAGTAACTACATCTCAAAAGCTCCTCAGAAAAGGCATATTATAAGCTTATTAGTTCAGGCAAAGCACAGCACTGACACAGTTCCTCAGCTACAGGTGACTTGGACGCACAGCACAAACTCACGCTTGCCTGCAAAAGGCCATCAAGTTGGGGAAACACTTTGTGCTACACAGGCTTTGAGGGGTGAATGTTTCTATGGGATCTTCAGCATTAAATAAATAATTTCTTGATCGATGCAACTGCACGTGGTAGTTAGTCAGCAAAGAGAAGTCATAACGAGCTCTTGCTCTTGCTGGGTGCCAGCACTGGTGCTTCGGAGTGCACTCGCAGCAAGTTGGCCGACAACACAAAGTTGTGTGGTGTGGTTGACACGCTGGAGGGAAGGGATGCCATCCTTCTTCTGGAAAGAAGGAGAGGGAGATGCAAACTCTTACATGCTTTCTCTGGAGCATGGATCTGAGCTTTGTCTCCCATCACTTGAAGAGCTCACTGGTGCCCGGGGTATTTGAAATGGGTCTTGCCCTCTCCTACTGGAGCTATCACACTCTGCTTTAATAATTAAGGGCTTATGGAAGCACTGGAGACAACCTGCCCAGGAAGTGTCCTGAGCACCTGGAAAGTCTAAACAGCCATTCTCCTCTGGCCTAATTAATATTTAAAATATTTCATCCAAAGAGGAAACTATGCAACTGGAGAGCCCAAGTCATTCATCCCATGAGAGGCATTGGCAGGCAGCCCTCGCCTAGCCTGGCAGGAGGACAGGCACCACCGAGCAGCCAGATGCCTCCGCTGTGCTCCCTCCTGTCTGCTGCTCCACCACGTAACGCCGGGAGCCCCTTCACCACAGCGAGTCTGTGCAGGGCCGGATTCTGAGGTCCTGACAGCCCCCAGGGATGCATCCCACCTGGCTCCCTCGTTTGCATGGCTTTTGTCCTTTGGCACCTATTTTTCCACATGCTTTTTACAGTAGGTACAGACTGTGAACTCCTGTACTACTAGGCACAGCCTTGTTTAAAGTGCTGTAATACCAAAGCAAAGCTCTTTTGGCCAACACAGCCCTCCACAGCCCCGCACATGCAACACTTGAATTTTTTTTTTCTTGGATTTCAAATGCATTGGGATAAAATTCTTGAGGTTTGGTGGAGACGGGGCAGAAGGAAGGAGGTATTTTTCCTGCATTTTGAGAAGAAATACAAAGCTCTCCCAACAGTCACAAAGACAACAGGAAAACCAAAAGAAGCTCTCAAATATTCTCTTCAAAATGAAAACAAGACAACTCAAAACCAGGGTGACACTAAGCACAAACGGACCATGTTTACAGCTTCTTCTCAAAACAAATTTGAAAGAATTTGTTATAAAGACAATGACTCCAGACTCAGCAATAATCCAGGACCTCAGTGACATTTCCAGCAGCCACAAAGCGAGGCTGACGGAGGACCCGCCTCGTCGAGGCTCTGCAGGATCCCCGGGCAGCACCACCTCCCCAGCCTTCCCGGGCACACAAGGGCCTCCTGCTCTTCCCTCAAGCCACAAAAATAAAGGATGACACCACAAATCTGTTACCCTGCAAAATACCCATGTTGTGCCATGGCAAAGAGGTGCCTCTGGCCCTGCTACTCCTGTGGGAAAGAGCTTGGGAAAGCTTGTGACTGGTGAAGGGCGAGCAAAACAAGTCGCAAGAGCCGCACATCTGATTGCTGTTAAGCAACACAATACTTGAGTCGCTGGAAGCTTTCCCCTCCTCTCAGTTTTGAACGCGAGTTGAGGATCTCTCGCTCCAGGGAGCACGATGAGCCTCCAAGGCACGAACGGCGCAAGCTGTGTTTTCTCCCATATGCACGTGCCTGGGTTGTGCCTCTGGCCCCATCTGCTCCCAACTGTGTGATCCCACCAAACTCAGCCAGAATTTCAGCCCAGAAGTTCTCTGTTTCCTTTTGCTTGACCAAAAGTGCCTTGTGCTGCAGCTGCTCAGTGAGCAGGAGGTGGCACAGGGACCCTCTTGCTGCAGCCACCCTGCTCCAGATCCAGCCCAGCTCAGAGCCACCAGCATCACCCCAGCCAGACCAGACCCTACGCCGCCTGCCGTGGGTTGGTACCGTTGTGACTATGCACTCACAAGTTACTGTCTCTTCTCTTGCTAGAGGGAGAAAAAGAGGCTGCAAGGTGCCTGGGGAACCCTCCGGCACACAAAGAGGAGAACATGGGGAAGGAACAAGTCAGCTCCATGGATCCCACCCAGCCTGGCTGCCACATCACGCAGCCGGAAAAGGAAGCAGCAAATACTAGTTCATCAGTTTTACTGGGCATAAGCCTGCAGTTGTAGAACAGCTAAAAAACCCACTCCAAAGAAAACAACCCTAGCGCCGGCTGTAACCACGGCAGGCAGTTTGCGTTAGCAAGATACAAGAGCACACATCTGCAGAAATTCAGTCCGTGGGACATGGGCTGATGGTTCTTCTGTAGCACTACACACACAAAAAAACCAAACCATGAAACAGCGATAGGAAAAGGTCAACTCCAGACCTACGAGATGCCACCAGAGACCCAGGGGAAGCCAGCTGGCAGGTCTCTAGGTTTTGAGGCTCCCTGTACCCTTTCTGGCCCATCTTGCTCTTGCTGATTTTGCCAGATGGTGACTACAGCTCAGGTTATTATACCAGCCTTCCCCAGGAAAGCCAAGGAGAGTGGGCACAGCTTTGGAAAACGGATGGAAAAGGGGTAAAAGTGCAGCAAACCCACAAGTCCCAGGGGACTGAGGACTGAGACAGGCATCAGAAGACAGTCTGCAGAAACGGAGGCACACTAGTGACAAAGCAGGGCAGGTTTGCTGGGAGAGAACCCTTCTCCCCGGGAATGGTGGGAAGCAACAGAGAGACTCCCACTATTCATCTCAGCGGCAAGGTTTTTCCATCCAAGCTCCAAACACGACTGCTCACATTGCATTCCCAGATGAGAGGATCTGCCTGGCCATCCAAGATCCCAGGGGGAGACAGGCAAGAGGCAGGCAGACACACGACCCTCTGGAGCACAGCTTTCCCTGCCGAGCGCGGGACAGCATAGAGAGGCCAAGTCTCGCTCTCAACAATGCACTCAGCCAGGTCGAGAAAAAAAATGAAGGAAAAAAGAAATAATAACTCTATTGTCTCTCCCCTTCCAAGATTATTTTTAAGTGTTTGTGAAAGAATCTCACTGGAAAAAAAAAAAAAAAAGAAAGGAGTGGATGCAATTTCAAGCATTCTGGTGTGCTTTTGTTATGCAGGAAGCCTTTGTATCACATTTTTCACTGACTCCTTCGAGGCAGGGAGAGTGATCACCCACTGCCAGGTCCTGGCTCCCTCAGCCAGGAGGGGGGCACGGACGCCCCAGCAGCACATCCAAGCCCCCAGCCAAGCTCCCCCCAATAGTGGGTCAGGATAGGGCACGTTTACCCACATCTATGTCCACCATCGATTTATCAATGAGCTGCTTTTCTTACTAACCTGGACATGTCTGGGCAGCAAAGGAGCCCACCTTCACACCGTGCGGGCACACTGTCCCTGTCGCCCAGCTGTCCACTAAATTCAGGGCAGGCAGTCGCGCCAGCAGGGTTACCCAGGGCCAGGGAGCCTTTCAAAGACAGCTTTGTAGCAACAGCTAACACGCTGGCAGACAGCTTCTTCATTAACAGGAAACTCGTAAGATAATATCCTAATTGAATCAATTAAGAGTGCTGCGGGCTGCAGGGGATCCTAGGGAGAGGGGAATGTGTGTGCTCAGCAGTATTCCCAGGGAAGGAGAGTGTTCAGGAAGGGCTTGGCCCAAATAAGAGCTGATGGTGTAACGCCAGAGGGGCACTCCATGCAGACAGCATAACCCCAGAGGGGGATGTCTGATGGAGGAGCAAGGGCCCCAGGTCTAACAAGCGGGCCATATCGCTTCCCAGCCGGAATCAAACTCTCAACAAACAAAAAAACACCCTCAAGGCAAATGCCAGTGGCTAATAAGGTGTGTCATCACTTTGTTGCTTCTCTGCTCTCGTTGATAAAGTGGAAAATTTTCCCCTCTAAAACACAAAGGTGAGGGAAAAAAATAAAATAAAATTATTTTTCATTTAAATCTGATCTGGTGGAAAGAAAAATGTCAGGGTGAAATGGTAAACACAGAGGTCCTGCATTCCCCTGATAACAACGAACAAGAAGCATGCGGGATTACTCTTGCAGCAAGTCCTCTGCCGGCGGGGGACTCTGGGATTTGCTTTTGTCAAGCTGCTCTAAAGCCCAGGCTCTCAGTTTCTGAATGTCAGGGCTTGCATTTTACGTACCAGGGCTGCAGAAGGGAACGGAAGTCTTTGCCAACTTACAGAGGGGATGGTGGTTCATGTCACCAAACAGCAACATGCACCAGCACAGGCTGGGGGTGATGAAATCCCCAGGTGAGGAGAGCAAACTCTCCCCACTCTTGCACAACACCAGGAGCCGACGTTGGAGCCAGGCTGAGAGCTGTACGTGCAGGCACAGGGCGAGAGAACTTCCCCCTTCTCTTATCGAGAGGATTTGTTTTGCCTGCGTGACGGAGGTTCAGCGTAAAAGCACGCTCCTCCTTGGTTTAGCAAGCTAGAGCTGACCTAATCCATGCCTCCACCAGACATGTCCATTACTCACAGCACAGAAGTCAGCTTTTGACACCACCACAGGGGAAAACGGGGGGAGAAGAAAGAAAAAAGAGGAGTTCAACAAAAGGCTTCAGAGTCTGGCTGAGTGCGTGGCAGCAGAGGCACAGGAGACTCTTTGTGAGAGCTACAGCCTCCCTGTTGAGAGAAGGCAGCAGCTTGCCATGGGGGAAAAGATGGGTCCCAGCCAAGCCTGCTCTCATCCCGCATTCCCAAACTCCCCATTGGCCCTGTCCCTTGCGAGAGAGGGCACGGAGCAGGCAGGCAGGCACCCAGTGTGCCCTGCTGTCCCCATGGCAGCAAAGTGCAGATGGTGACACCCCTGATCCCCATGTGCTCAGCAGGGTGTTAGTCAGGTCTCCTCAAATGGGAAGAGGAGCCCTCCTCCAGATTTTATCCATCAAGAGGAAGTGTCCCACTGATGCCCAAACACAGGGGGAAAGGGACACAAATCCAGTAACTGCCTGCCATCACGGCAGCACCCTGGCCCTACGGGGACGTGGTGAGGGACACGGCTGCGCACTGAGAACCAGACTTTGCAAACACGCTGCTGCAGATCAAAGTACCCTTGTGCCCTGGAGCCAGCTGGTTTGGAGAACATCTGCCAAGCAGATAGTCTGGGAGAGAGAATGACATCTGGCAGTGGCTCACAGGCTACTGATGTTTAGTCTCTTTGCAATCCTACCAGAGGCACCTCCTCTGCATCCCCCTGGTCTGTCTGTGAAGGAACAGAGGGTGAAAACACAACAGCCCACAAGACAGAAGGGCCAACATGGGGCAAGCTCAGATCCCAAGCTCAGGAGGTCAAGCCTGGAGAAGGATTCCACTGGGTCTGGCACCAGGTAACGCCTGTCCAATAGCCAAAGCAAGCAAAGTGTTCAAAGACAGTAATAGGAGCTGAAGAGCAGCACAACTGAGCGGTTTCTTGATGACCACAGCTTCTTGCCAGTCCCAGCTTTTCTGATGCAAGTGCATTTTACACATTACCAGGCAGAGGCAACGCTGACCTCCATAGCCCTAGGAAATGGCATCACAGAGGCTGGATTGTGAAAACCTGATGGAAAACTTCAAGCATTGCTCAGCAACAGACAAAAAAAGAATTATCTGAGGTCAGAGAAGAAAGGGCTACACAAATTGGCAGCAGCTGCCACTGCAAGAGAGACTTCCTATGAAATCACAGGAAGCATTAGCCAGAGGGAGACACTGGTGCCTGGGACTAGCTCCCTGGCATGGAGGGGACAGCAGGCACAAGGCCAGACAGGACACATCCCTCTGCCTGCACTGCCACATCCAGCCCCAGGGCTGAGCCACCACCAGCTCTGTGCTACCCTGAGTGCCTTACTTGCAAACCACACAGACCAAAATCGAGGAGCTGGCAGGCTCTGCCTGCATGTGGGGGCTCAGTGGGCATGGCAGCTTTGCATTTCTAGGTTTGGTCCAAGCGCAGTGGTTCTCCAAAAGCAAGCAGGCAAAAGCTTTCACTGCCCAGGATAGACGATGCTTCCAGCCCAAGCACCCCCTGATTCTCTGAGTCGAAACCTCAGCCGCACTCACCTCTATCTCAAGCAATCAAGATCACGACAGGCACTGCACACTCCCTGGGGCCGTCGGGATTCCCAGCAAATTAGGCGCTCAGCCCCAAGTGTCTACCTCCTAGAAACCTGTAGTGACCTCAGTGTGAGGAACCTCCTGCTTTATCATCCAGCCTTGAAACCTAAACCCCCAGGAATCACTAAAAGATTATCGTGTTTGTTTATTAGCAATGAGACAATGGGAGTTTCTAGTCACAGCCATCTCCATTGCAACCAACACCATGTGCTAATTGCAGCAGATGGGTGAAGGAGAGAGTTACGGAAGGAAAAATATAAATACTCTCATCCTCAGATAGGTCTCTCTCTGGGCAAGCCAGGTCCTGCTCCCACAATGACTTCTGTGTCTATTCTGTGCTCATCTACACGGCACATTTCCTAGAGCTTTTAAAAAATAAATAAATAATGTTTTAAGACATTCAAAGTCTGTATGTTTTCAAAAGCAACAAGTAGCTCCAGGTACCCATTCTGAGGCACCCAGAAAGGAATGAGAGGGCAGACAAAGCTGCCCCTTCCCAAAACTCAGCTCCACTAAGGCATCAGGTGAGGCACCTTGAGATACCGGGATCCAAAATCACCAGCCATTTCTGGATTGCCCAAACAACTCCTGAAAAGCACTGCTTGGTTTCCCTCCTTTTGTAAGCCTGTCAAGAATATATTTGGGAGAGACTAAGGAGAGAGTTTAGTGTTAAAAGAAAGAACAAGGAAACCTCAGATCAGGAGAAGAGCACCCAGTCATCTCCATTTATACAACCTCCTCACAGAGCCGACAGTACCTCTGTCTGCTTCTTGGGTGATTAAAATACATTGCTTTTTACATTCAGTTCATCAGTGCTGAATCCTGGAAGTCATCATTCTATTTACAGCACTCCACTAATCCATTTTCCACTTAATTTCTGATAATTGCAGCCTCTAGATGGTATTAGGCTGTGTAGGCAGGTCCCAGGCTGCACAGATGAGCACTGAGAGCTGAAGCACTCCACTCACTGCCGGAGCATTAACATCACCAAACAACCAGTAATTCCATAATTCACCACAGCGACCCAGCCACGGGAAATGACTCTCGCCCGTAGACGTGCTTAGGAAGACAGCAGCAATACCCGGGGGTGATGCTGGTCTGCGCCACTTCCTCTTTCCCACCCAGTCCATGGGAAGGTCCCTCCAGCACAGCCGGGGCTGTGTTACACAGGGAAGTAGCCCTGGAAGGAGCCTCGGCATGGGAGCAGGACAGAGCTGGGCCGCCAGCCCGAGCCTGGTGCAAAGACCACAGAACCACCACGGCCACCATCGCTGGAGCTGTCACGGCAGCAGCAGCTGTAGAGAAGGCTGCAAAGACAGTTCCTGTTCACCCACATCCTCCTCTCTAGCATCCCCAAGCAGACACGCTCGGAAGAATGGGGAGTCATGAGATTCAGTTTCTGTTGTGGAAATGGAAATAACAGTGGAGAAATACCAATATATTTGCCCTATTTCATGTGTTGAGCAGCCGAGGTGCAGCAAGGGGGAGGGCTGCGCCGAAATACTCCAGCCAGATCTCGTTTCACATCTAACGTGGTGCTTCACACCAAGAGGCAATCTTCAGTCAAGCATTTCAGTGACGGGGCACAGAGAGGCTTTATATATGTGCCACCCCACTCTGAGCTGCACACTTGCCAAACCCTCGGGATGACTTGACCCCCAAATAACTCATGATCTGATTTCTCTTTGACCCCTCCCTTCTCGAAAACCTTCTGTGCTCCAGCAGATGAAGAGAAGCAGACCAACATACATTCCTTCCCCGAAATTAATGAAAAGTTTTAAATCTGTGGCAGGCCCAAACATGATGAGACAAAGGAGGAGGTACCTGAGCTACGGGCAGGGCTGCAAAAGCTGCAGTCCTGCCACTCATGAGAGCGCTGCTGGTCAGAAACACCAGCCTCATGACACTCCTCTTGCATCAGTCTTCTTGCTAACTGTTTATTTTCCTTGCTGTTCCTTCCCTAAAAACACAAACCCCATGTTCCAAGCAAGTCAGCAGAAAGGCCAACACAGAGAGATTTTGACTCGCCCACATGATCGGCCCTTGCAGCCTACGGAGGAGTTAATGCACTTTGCAAGGAAGGGATGAACAAGCAGCCAGCAGTGGGGCTGGGGTATGGGGAGCCCCACTGGGAGCCTTTGGGACTGCATAAAGCAAGAAGCAATGCAATTCCGGAGAGGAACGCTGTCCTAACCCAGGATATTCACCCTCTGCCAAGGGCCCGGAGCCAGCAAACACAGAGGCACTGCGGAGGAGCCCCAGCAGCAGGCAAAGTGCAACAACCTTGCTGCTTTCTGTGCAGTTATACACAAGAATGCAGATTGCACAGAGAATTGAGTCCAAACCACATACCTTAAACTGCACCTGCTTTTTTAGGACCCAACCAGGACAAAGGGAGATTGAGCAACACCAAGGTTTTCCAGCATAACTAAACCTCTATGGAGCACGAACCTTGACAGCACCCAAACCTCAGAGCTCTTCTCTAAGCGTATCTCACCACAGACATATGAAGAGAGAAAACTTGAACAGCCTCTGGCCAAACTCACTAGCTGATAAAAAAACATCAGGGTTCTGGGGCTTAAAGCAAGCACCTGTTGGCAGGTGGAACGCAGCCGTCTCCCAAATAGAAACCCCAGAGCTCCCTGGGAACTTTCCAACAGAACTTTTTTATTTCCTGAAGGTGGGTGGAGGAGCGGGAAGGAAAGAGGAGGGGAACTGGAAAATGCTGATTTGCCAAGAAGAAGGATCAGCAGATGAGTATCCATTTCAATTATCGTTTCAATCTGAACAGTAAAATCTAACCACTAAAATTAAAAGCATTTTACAAATGTTTTAAGTGACTCATCCAGGAGAAAGCTTTTTTTTAAAAAAAAAAAAGTAAAAAAATAAGAGACTGTTTCACACATACTGAACTGAGCTTCTTTCTAAAATTTAAACACTAACTTTCCTCTGAACTTAGGACAAGGAAACCTCACCATTTTGAAGAGTTGCACAGCTTCCCAGCTGGCTTGGCACACTGCGTGGCTGAACACAAAGCCTTCTTCAGTGGCCATTTCACCAGTCATTTTCAGCATGTAGGTGTGCAGCTAAAAAGCATAGGATTGCAACTTCACGTTGCCTGAGATTGGGTGGGAATTCCCGGATTTCAGGTCTCTACCAGAGGTGCTGATAATTTCTAAAACCCAGTGCTCCTCAAGGCTGGAGAGGAGCAATGCCCACTGCCAGCAGCAGCTCTACAGATACGGAGGAAGACTCACAACTTAAACTTTCTAAAACCCCCATGCTTCCTCCATTTTTCAGCATTATCTTTTTCTAACAACAAAAAAAAAAGAAAATGTCAGGCGCACTCGGTGAGACTGAACACCTTGGCCAGCTCCCACCAACAACCCTGGGGATGGGGAGGGACATCTCTGCAGCGCCTTAGACACGTTGCCCACCTAGCCCACAGTGAAGTTGCACAATAAAGGTGAACCAACTGAACTTTCGCCTGCAGCAGAAGACAGGGAGAGGTCTCACCTCCACCTTTCTCATTCCTGGCCTTCCCAGAGCTGCTCTGAGCTCACAAGGACATGGGCTGGTTTGCTGACAGCTTGGGGACAGGGGGGATCAGCCCCAGAGGGCTCCCAAACCTCTTTGCACCCAAACCACTCGCCGCAGGAGGCATTTTTCAAAGTCTGCTACAACAAAATACCTTCTTCCCCTCTGAAAAGGTCAAGTACCGGACCATGGTTGATGGTAAATGATCAGCAAGTTCAGCTTGCAGAGGAAAACAGGAGCACAAGGAATTCTCCGTAAGGTGCACAACAGTACCCTGCGTATTAAAAAATACCTAGTTTGGCTAATTTAATACAGTATCAGCACTGAAAAATGACATTCAAATACAAGCTTTTTCTTGTCCAAACCCTAAATATTTTATCAAAGGCAGTATTAAAACAATAAATTCACCAACCTTAATTACACGTCCCAAACCCAATCTCCATGATCTAATTTCCATGCTGCCAGGTAAAGACAGCCATAAACATCATTTATAATTCACTACTTAGTGACTCATTCCTACTGCAAAGGCCTCAAGCTATAGTACCAGTAAGGCAGAAAGGCTCAGGGAGGTGGAATTAAGACAGGGAAAATATTGAGTCTCCTCACACTGCCACATCATAAGAGAGACCATTTTTCATGTAGGTTATTGCTCACATTGCAATCCCAGATAACACGAGAATACAAAATTCACCACAGCACAGGGTGTAGAGCAGCACCTCGCAGCCCGGGGACACACAGGAGGCACGAGGTGATGAGAAGATGAGCAGAATGGGTGCTACACACCCAGCAGCACTGCAACACCCCCGCGGCGGCTGGAGAGGCCAAGCTTCACCACTGGCAGGAAAACCATGGAGTCACCACGGCACCACGGAGGGGACAGGCCAGCTGCCGGAGCCCTGCAGCATCCTCCTGCTGGCATCATGTCACATTTTCCCCTTTCCATTTTCTGGTTAATGAGGTCTCCCTCCTCGCTGCCATCCGGCTGGAAGGCATGAATCATGGAGGAAGGGCAGACCCTGCACACCCACCCTTCCCTCCCTGAGAGGTCTCCCCTAGACCAGCCAAAGGAGCAGCCTTGCTGCAGCTGGCACAGACCTGCCTTCCTTGTTCCTCCTGCAGGATGCCTGCCACATACCCAGGAAAAGTCTGCGTTGGATCCCAGCGACGGGAATGAGAAGCCAGACAAGCCTCAGGGCAGAGAGCATATATAGGAGAAGGGTTAAAAAACACACAAGGAAAGCATGAGGAGAGGAGCATTGCTTCTTGGATGGAACAAAGTGCTGGGAAAGGAGAGCAAGCAGATCAATTCTTCACTTGTCCCTAGGTCCACCAGGACCCCAGGGAGATCACTCCAGAGGTCCACACCTCGCTTTGCAAGGGGACTCCAAGACTGCAAGACATCCTTCACCAGAAACGTTTTCTATAGCCATCACCGGAGCGCTGATTTACAGCACCACAGTAAGCCTGTGACAGCCTGATGTAAGCGAATGAAAAGCACAGAAAAGAAGTTAGAAATAAGACTGTGGAAAAACATCTTGTCCCTTCAGCTTTACCACCTCCCTCTGCAAGGGCAGGACAAGCCCAGAACCACCATCTCTCTCTGTTTCTCCCAGCTCTTATTTCCATCTCCCACTCACCATAAAACTGCACAGATGCTTCCACTTCCTAGATGCCTATGTGTGTGGTGCATGCTACGGTCTTTACTACATCACACAGATTTAGCAATATAAACGGGTTCCGGCCATTTTTACTAAAAATTCAGCACTTTGAGATACAAAGTCTTTTGCACTGATTTACTGCCATTCACCCTCCGCTCCCCCCAAGACAGCATCAGTCAGCTTAAAACTGGTTCGTTTCAGATCCAGGGCTGCTGCCACATGATATAAATTGCAGGTCTTTCCACCAGAAAACCGGGCTGCCATAGATTGATTAAGAACATGGCAGAAAGGCTGGGGAGAGGGGCGGGCTGGTGGTGGTTCGCATCAGCCCAGACCCAGGCAAACCTCATCAAAAACCTCGACCACAACCAGCTCCAGGCAGGCACCCTCCCCAGGGACCTACCCCACGGGCAACGGGCACCAGTGAGCTCCCTCCCTCCCAGGGATCCCGCTCAGCCCTCCCAAGAATGGGGGCAGTTGAATTTTCAGGGCTTTTTCACTAAGTAGTTGGGGTGCGGAAGGGCATTAGCTCAGCCCTGAGACAGGCAGAGGGGTGTAACCCTTTGCCTCGTGTTACAGGATAACTTTTAATCACCGCAGTGCCGAAAGCCTCAACAAATAAAACCCTGGGTTACACTCGGCACAGGCTCCCCCCAAAACAGCAGCCACCAGGCAACACTTCGTGTGCGATGTACTTCCCCCAGGGCTGGGAAGCAAAGGCTGCTCCACCAAGTCTCCAGAGGGAAGGAGACCAAGGGGTGCCAGTGGGGATGAATGAGGAGAGCAGAGGCTCAGGAGCTGGTCCTCCTTCACCACGGCAGCGCCAGGCAAAGAGCCTGGGAACAAGAAGGGACGAGCTAACAGGAACAGGTAGAGATGAGAGCCAGGAGGTGAGCGGGAGCCCTCACAGCTCAGCAAAAGCAGCAAGAAGCAAAATTGCTCTGAAGACAAGAGGTGGGACTGCAGAAACCTCGTGAGCCTGTGGAGCAAAGGGAAAGGGCAAATGCTGCCATCAGTTTGGGTTAAACCAAAAACCATCAAGTGCTGTTCCCAGCAGCTGCTCAAGAAAGGCTTCAGCTGTGAGAACTGGAAGTTATCTCCACTGCAGGCACACACTGCCTGCTGCCACTGCACCGGCCCCATGTGTAGGCTTGGCCCTGGGAGCTTCCACCCCACACGGATGCTCAGGGAGGATGGGTTCCCACTCCCCAGAGGCAGGCACGGCTTCCAGCAGCTCGCAGCCCCACTCGGCTCCAGGCGCAGAACGCGGCAGCCGGTCGGATGCCAGCTAGAGCCAATTGTAGCTCCACTGACCTGCCTTGGCACTAGCTTGCACGGCAACATGCTGGATCCCAGCTGCCAAATGCTGGAAAGCTATAAATGGGAGACGTTTGGAAAGAGAAAAAGTTAAGGAGCCAAGTTTAACTAGGCTGAAGTGCACTGGACTGTGTATGTTCTTTGAGGAGGGAGAGAGGAGGAGAATGATGAAGATCTTTGATGCACTGCTGGAAAAATACTGACTGCTTTGTCTACACACAGAAGTAGCCCTTATTTAACGGAAAATGCTTCTTCTCTCGAGTTCAGTAAAGGCAATTCACTATTTTAATACTTTTGCATATGGTGTTTAAGCTCATGGCCCTCAGTGTAGTCTGGGCACAGAGGGAAAAACAGTCACTGGTGCTTTGTAGCAGGAACCTGACCATAGGAAGCTGCGGGGTTTTTCTTGTCCTTGGTCACGCAAGAGCCTGTCTTTCATGATCCAGCTGCCTAAGAGAGAGATCCTGGTGATTTATTTTTGCGGCAGCGTGAAACCACAAAGTACATTGCACACGCAACTGCGCAGAATTTTGCTGAACTCCATAAACCCTAGAGAAAAGAGAAATCCCCAAAGTGTTGAAATGAGATTCCTATTACGAAATAGCTATCAAAAGAGCCCTGTTTACAATCCCTGGACTCAAAAAGGCATCCACCTCTCACAGGCACAGCATGGCTGAGCTGCTTTAGGGCTTTTCCACCAAGGAGGCCATGAGGACCCAGAAGGGAGGTGAAATCCAAGGGTATCTCAGCTTGTGCTCCCACCTGAAGGAGCCTTGTGCTGTTTGGGACACATCACTTGGCACATCTGCCCTTGGCTTTCCACATCTGGAAAATTAAGATAACACTTACTTCACCTTCATGAACCGTGTGCCCTGCCAGGAGTCCAGCCTAAAGAGCAGAGGAGGAAGAGGAGTGCAGGCAGAGAAAGGCAAGCATGAGGCTCACTTTAATTTTTCAAGAGTCCAACTGCCTGAAACAGGCTGATGAGAACAATTCTCTGTATGCCAGCTAGTGTCTTCTGTTTTAACATCGTGTTTTATTTAAAAACAGTCTGAAACACTAAGACACTGACTTTTTCCCTCATCCTCATCTTTTGCCTGGCAGCTGCATGTACACAACAGGTGAAAAAAAACCTCCAGAAGGACTAATCTGTCTTCCACATTGAGACGACATGCAAAGACCATTGCCTTTTGCCAATTTTCTCATAAAAGTAGGCTCCACTTCAACAGGCTATTTTTTTCTGTGTGTATGTGTGTGTGTTACACACAGAGCTGTTGGCCCGAGGGCTGCAGGACTCTCTCCAAGATGACATCGCTCCAGGTGGGTCAAAGCTGAAAGTTTCCAACTAAGAACCTGAAAGATTTGTTAAACATATGGACAGATGAGAGGACTGGGAAACACACTTGACACACATGCAGAAAGGAGTGGGAGAGAGAGCCAGAGCCATTTTTAAGGTTGCTTAAAATCCTCAATTTTTCTGCCTCTGAATCATGCAGTAAGCACACTTACTCCACCCTACATCGCACCTCCATCCCTGGGCTCAAAATTAAACCTCTATGCAGAGGAGCAACCATGCAGCATTACCCGCTCCTACAGCCTTCAGCTGGGACAAGGACTGAAGGAAAGGTTTCTGACTGCAAGGGGAAAAGCCCTGGGGTAACCTGTCCCCAGGGAGGGCACCCCTGAATAGCAATTTGATTTTTAAGGCCTTGCAGCTCCCTGCCAGAGAAGCAGCTACTGTTTTGGTGGTGAGAAGGCAAGTCATGGCATGAACGGCAAATCCTGGTCCAAGGGGGAAGTTTGAGACCCAGCTCCATCAGAGCTCACAAGCAGCTCCCTGTGTGGCTGGTTGGATCCGCTCCTGAACATGGAGGCACAAGCCCTGCGGCAAAACAAGACAGGACCGAAGAGAGTGGCTGCAGCCCAAAGGCAGAAGAGGCTGAGGACATGGGTCAGGTAATAGCAGGAAAGTTGTAAAAAGGTTGAGTTTGGGTGTAAAGACATTTTAAGAGCACAGCGAGACAACAGTTGCTCTTGGTCACATGAAGACTTGAGGCAACTACCATCGTGGCTGATGAGCTCATAATTACAGAGTGGGGAAAAAATGTTTCGTTTTGGGGGTTTCCATAAAAAACACAAAATACAGGCCAGCATCTGTTCTCTGCCCAACAGTGTCACTCCTTACAGCCAACGGTTTCAGGAGGATCCTTTTAAGAGACTTGTTAACCTCCTCCCAATTGTTGCATCCAATGTGATCCAACAGAGTCCTGCAGTCACGGCACAACTCTTTGTGCCTCAGCAGGGCTGGAAGCATCTCTCAGGCAGGCAAGACTTTGATCCTCTATCTCTGTCCACTGGAGACAGCTGCTCACATATCTGATTACCAGCTTCCATGCCAGCTAACATTTCCAGCATACCTGCCAGCTCCAATTAGCATCCAGACCCTTGCAAGCATCAATCTTACTGCCTTTATTTCTTAGGAGCAGTATCCATCTGCTCCAAATAGCACACATCTGGCATACTGAGTGTTACGAAAGAGCCCCAGTCCTATCTGAAGGAAATTCTTCCTCCAGTCTAGAGATTCATGCAGAACTCAGTTTAGGATTTGCAGTCACAAATTTACTACGAATCATAGAATTAGCTGAGGTTTCAAACTTTAGAATTACAATTTCACCTAGGGTTTTTTTTTTAATCCTTAAAATGTCTCTCTTATGTAAATCATCGTGTGACAGAAAACATTTATGGAGAAAGTAAGCAGGAGAAGTGGTAAGAAACTCAGCACAGAAGCTCTACACACCAAAAATGCCCCTGAGCACTGCTCAGGTCTCTGGAGGTTTCCTCCTGCAATGAGCAGTGCATAGGAGGTAGAGGTATTCCTCAGCTTAAGTATTCCTTACTTACTGCAGGGGAGTTGGACTAGATGACCTTTAAAGGTCACTTCCAACCCAACACATTCGATGATTTTATTCCCTTCCCACAATTTCACCTCCTGGCATGGTATACCAAGCCTTTCTGTGACGACCTCAGAGCAGAAAAAGGCACATGACCTGTGTGCTTCCCAAGGGATAAGGGCCAGCACTTCATCTGCTCAAAACACTGGACCAGGACTAGGAGGAAGCAGCCTCTGCCTTGTGCTGGGGCACACGAGATGAATTGCGGAACAAGCACTGGTCACCAGCCCTTAGAGAGAAGGTGACAATCTCCTGTGTGACAGTGGATGACCTGTGACGCAGTCACGGAATGACAACAGGTAATTAGGCAGAAAAAGGAAGTCTCACCACACTTGGAAGAGAAAAGCTTGGAAAGTTGCTGCGGTGACAAGCTGTAAACCAGGAATTCTGCCGAAGCAGTCCAGCCTCAGGTATCAACAATGGGCAAAAAGAAGAGCCCTGGAAGCTCACAATATTCAGACAAAGCCTTGAACGCTCTCAGTTGACAGCAGCACAGCCTGCAGCATTTCTGTGACCAGCAAGGTGGCTTTTGACATTCCCCATTCCAGCAAAGGAAAGGCGGCTTGTCTGACACCTCTGCATCCAGAGGGAGGCAGAGACTGGCACCAAGAGAGCTCCAGGCTTCATCCCTTGTTTCAGCTGAGCTGGTTTGTGTTTTGAGTGTCATTCCTGCCTGGGTGGGGAGGGAAGGAGGCTTTGCCCTCCGGCTGCAGCGAGAGCAGGCTAGCCAGCGAGGCTGTCAGTAGTAAGCGTGCACGTGTTTTACTTGGCCCTACTCCTAAAATAATTGTTTGGCCACAATGGAAGGTGACAAGCGATTCAGCTGTGGCCCCACAGGGAATAAGAGGATAAAATCCCCGACTACTCACATGACCGTGCCTGGGTTCCTCGGAATCACAGCATCACACCAGCCCAGGGGGCTGCCCCCATCAGCCCTCATCCTTGCCCCAAGGAGTTCTTCTCCTACCTCCTACTTGGATCAAATGGCTTCACTGTCCTCCTGCCTGG
The DNA here is from genome assembly GCF_000703405.1 of Apaloderma vittatum. Classification (NCBI taxonomy): domain Eukaryota; kingdom Metazoa; phylum Chordata; class Aves; order Trogoniformes; family Trogonidae; genus Apaloderma; species Apaloderma vittatum. The sequence continues at coordinate 58,202 of NW_009730887.1, forward strand.
GCTTAGCAGGAGGGCCACTGGCAGCAAAAGAGGATGCACCAACCTTCACCCAAACGTGACCAGAGCTGCTATTGAAACAACAAAACCCTGCTCAGCTTCTGGCAGGAGCACGGAAAGCACAGCCAGAATCACTAGGAATGTAGATATTAAATTAACAAATATCTCTACCCAAACATGCATGTACTATGATTGCTCAAGGCCATAACTATGAATAAATTTGGATGGATTTTCACTGGATAACATAAGACAGATTCTTGACACAGGGATCACCTGCGACTCAAGTTTCCAATTCTTTCTCCAACGCATCCAAAAGATCATCAGAACTGGAGCCGGGAAAATTATTTTTCCCTCTTACTATGTTTTCAGAAGCAGATGAACCATTTTAGCCAATCAGTTATTCTGTGGGTTTTTTTGTATGGGTTTGGTTGGGTTTTTTTGGTTGTTTTTTTTTTAATAACCAGAGGCATGAATAATTTCCAGCATGGAAAATTTCTGCCTAAAGACCTAAAATTGGCATAGAATCATCCATCAGTCATATAATAAAGGCCTCCTGCAACGGCAACAGTCAGAGCTACCAGGCCTACCTTAAGCATTTTTTTCCACTGTGCTAAGAGGATCTGTTTCACTCCCTGCCTTTCAATCCAATTTCCACTGTACTGCACCACAAGTTTAAAATAAGGACACCAGGAAGCATGTGCGATAAGGGGGAAGGAAGAGAAAAACCACAATTTCATTCATTCTTTCAAGAGAGCCAAAAAGGAGTGGTTACTTTTTTCTCTTTTTTCTTTCTTGTTTTTTTCTTTTTTATGAAAACGCTGCAGGGCACAGGGGCAGATGCTTGCTTTAAACTTCCCCAACTGCACCATGATATATCTATAAAGTACCTCTGCCTCTAATGGTGCCCCAGGGTGTTTTATAGAGCTAGGTTAAGCCTCTGGCTCCAGGCAGCCTCCAGTGATGATGATTTCCATTTAGGAGCATGCACAGCTCCAGCTAAGATGGAAGGGGAGGAAGAGAGGAAGGATGGCCACGATTTCCCTAAACCTACAAGGAGCAAGGCAGTCCAGGGGGGAAGCAGTCTGATCACATACAAACCCCAAAAGACTGTTCCCCCCTTGCAGCAAATGATGATACGAGATTGGCCACCACAATCTTAGAGCAGCAGTAAAGATGAGATGCTGCAGAGAAGGAAGCACTGAGCTCTATTTCCTTTCAGCCTTGGCTGCTGCCCAGCCGCTGTTCCCTGTTTATTTACTTTAATATTTCCTTGGTTACTCACACAGCTGCACACAGCTTAACCCCTGCCTACACCCACAGCCACCCATGCCACCCCACCTTGCCCAGCAGGCTGCTGTGGGACAGCAGCATGGAGCAGGGTGAGGATACCTAAGGTCTTGCCAAAGCCAGGCTCCTGCTGGCTGGCCAGGGCTTACTCAGCGTGGTCACCCTCACAACCACATCCACAGCTCTGCAGAAGGTACCTCGTGGGCAGGGGACAGGGCACCATCAGCATGAGCAGCCGTCTTGCACAACTCCAGGCTCCAAAGGCTGAGCTGAAGCCTGCTGACCATATCATTTCATATCATATCATTTCATATCATATCATTTCATAGAATGGCCTAGGCTGGAAGGGACCTTACAGATCATTTTAATCCAGCCTCCCTGCCACGAGGGCCGCCACCTCTCGACTAGATCAGGCAACACATGGGGACCAAACAGGAATCGAACCTGCGACCTTAGCGTTGTTAGCGCTACACTCAACTGCCTGAGAAAGCCATCTGCATTCCCATGGGCTTGCTTCGCTGGGCAGGCCCAGATGCGCTGTAATTTTAGCAGCCTATTCATGTCTGGATGCAGCAATTTCAGGAAAGGCATCCTTATTGCTGGGCAACCACAGCACCCTTTCAAATAAAGCGTACAGCTCGGATCAGCTTCACGTGTATGGGGCACTGGAGGCAGAAGGTGCCCAGTTCCTCTCCCTGTCCCATGCTCAGGCCAGGAGGAACGTGCCAGTGACTTTTCTGGCAGCTGCTGTCGGTCCATAGATCACTTCATGCGTTTTCCTTTCTCATTGCACAGGGCCTGTTCCAGCAGCTCAGTTTGTGTTTTGGCTCATAAAGTTCAGCCAGACCCCTTGGCTCATCTCCACCAAGGAGGGGGTGGAAAACACCCTTTGCCTGCTCTCCCAGAACACGGCCTTCAGTTTTCTCCAACCCAGGCTGTCCCAATTGCCTTTCCAGCCTCCTCCCTCCCTCCTGGCTCCATTTTCTTCCCAGCTCCCCCCTGCACCAGGAGGTAATTGCTAAAGCAGCTGCTGTGAGCTGCCCTCTGGGCTGGCACTGCTCCCCACCGGGCATTTCCCCAGCGCCTGCTCCCCAAAATGCCAGCCAGCGGGACACAGACCCCAGGAACTTTTGCTGCTTTCCAGCAGCAGTCCCGTTTTGCTGTGGTAGCAGCTGGGAAAGGCATGGTATTAGCTCCACAGGAATGGAATTTGGGCCTAACTTTAACAGAATCTCCCACTCAAAGCAAACTAAAAAATCCCAACAAAACCCCCACCACTCGCAATTCTGTTGCAGGAATTTGAACACACCTACCCAGCCCTGCATGCATGTAGTCCAGGGAGTGACAGCAGAACTTTAACACTGGGACACGCAAAAGTCCCAGAGCATCCCCACCAGCAGGCAAGAGGCATCGAAGTGAAGAGTCCAGCCTTCAAGGTTGCCTTACTCTTGCTTTTTCCAACAACTTAAGTTTCCTCAGATCAAAACATTTTCTGGTAGAATACAGAAGGCATGCTCAGCATAAGGCAGGAATCATGATTCTCAACCAACCACAGCTTTCAACCTGAAGTTAAAATCCCAAGATTTGGCAAAACGCTTACCTGGAGATCAAAGAACTTGCTGTACCGTCGGTATATGACTTCCGTGGACCCATTGGACCAGGTGACTTTGATAATGTACACCTGTAGGGAACAGAGGAAGAAATCAGAGAGGAGTGACCGAACAACTTGCACCACAACCCAAATGCTCCTGAAGCTGCCAGTGCAGCCCCCACGGTTGGGCATCAGCCAGGGAGGTTCAGGGGAACACTTAAAAGTCATTTCAGCAATACTAGAAAACATGTAAGCTTAAAATTATTAAGCTAAACTGCTGCAACTTAACCGTCTACTAAACGCATATTGTTAGCGGTGAACTAAGACAGCTCCTCATCCCCATTAAATAGGTTATACATCAAATGTGAAAAGGCACCTCTATAAAAAAAACACAGTTAAAGTCTCTCCAAGCAGACACATTAGGAGTTGACTACGCCTTGACCATCCCATCTACGGCTGCAGCATCAAGTTTAACGTTGAGATCCCAAAAGCACAGCCCACAGCGTGCTGCAGCACACACCACTGCCAGCCTGTGTCCGGGGCTGGAGCCTGCAAGAACTCAAACCCAGAAGTCACAAAACTCCGTCTGTTCTGCTGTAAGCAGCTCTGAGGTTTTGTTTACTGAAACTTGCTGGGGTGCAAATTACTCTCCTGTTCCTCAAAATGCTCCACAATCAATCCTAGTAATTGGAGGTTATTCACAAACTATATGATCAGGCTTTTACTGGTAATGAATGCAAAGGAAAAGCCCAACCCAGTGTTTTCATTCTTCTAAGAAAAACAAGCAAATGACAGTTGGGCAATTACTTATCTAACATCCTTGCTTGTTGCTTGTAGAAACCAAAGATGACCCTTGATGAGATGTCAGTGCAACACTCAAATGCAAACCTCAGCTTCCACTAATTGATAACAGATTAAGTAGGCATGCTCATTTTTTCTTCTAACTCTTAGGTCCTGCTTATTTCCACCAGAAATTCAAGTATTGATTTACTGAAGCATGAACAAAGCACTCAGAAGCTCGAGAGAAGAGACCTGCTAGAACTCTAGTTAACATAACGAAGCATCAAGGCTCTTAGGATGCTGATGTTTTGGTATTTGAAACAGAATTAAGAGTTTCACAAGGTTTCCCACAGAGACACACATTTTTCCAGATACCGGAATGTGACCAACATCCCAACCCAATATTGAAACTCAGCACCAGAAGACTCAAATAGATAGCACAAGGCTAAATTATTTGAGCTCATCAAACCTACTCAAATGCTCCACTAAAAATCACATCAAAAATTCACTCTGCTGCTCAGAGGGCTGATGCAGCATGGCCTGCCGAGGTGAGGAGGCTCCTGAAGAACCACAAACTCATCACAGCAGAATCACTTCCAAATTAAGATGGAAAAAGAGGCAGAGAGATGAAGCAAGTTCTGCTAAAATAAAGAACTTCAGTACTTTCAACAGAGCAGTTCAATGACCACTTCTCTTAAACTAGATGATCAACCCAAACACAGCTGCGACTGCTTTGCTGAATAGCAGTGAGGTGGCTGGGAGTCATGGGCACCACCATCCTCTCCCAGCCAAAATTCAAATCCCTCAGCATCACCTCACAGGCCTTATTCAGCTAGCCACAATCCTCTCCATTCACAAATTCTTTTTTGAGCTGAAGGACCTGCACTTTCTGCATATTAACACGAGGAAGACAGAGGGATCCTGCACGACAGCATCTGCAGCAGCTCTGAGACCTGGAGGAACCATGATTTACTACACAGGAGGCCCAGTCACAATACTTACGTATCATCAAATGCGGCTTGACAAGTACTCCGCACTGGGCCAGGCACAATACCCATTGAAGAACATGCTTCTAGACCTCACAGGTCAGGGACAATTTGGCTGACCACAGTTTGCAATGAAAACTGGTAACGCTGCATGACAGGGCCTCTGAAGTATCTGACAGCCTCTGTACAGTTGCCACCACACCATCAGCAAACGAAGCGTTAACTTGACGCTAAGTAAACATCCAGGCTGCCTTTACCCTCACCCCAGGACTTGCAGGCAGGCCAGTATGAGCTCATTTTGGTTGGAAGCTCAGCTGATATCCCAGCTTTCTTACCAGTCTACAGCACTTTACAGGGTTATATCACTGCTGGCTGCCTGCCTGGAGAAAGCCTTCCACTGGGGAAGGAGAAAAAGCCAACTTTTCTTCATTGTTTATTCCTATCCTGCCTTTATTTGGAGTCAACAGCTTATTAGACTGGGATTTTAATCAGGATGTGGATTTGCTCAAGCCAAAAGGAACTCAAAGCTCTTAAGGGTAATAAAGCCATGAGATTTGAGGGCACACCATCCTTTATTATATCCTTTGCAATTGAGGGAAGGACCATTTCTTTCAACCTATGAGCTCGCTCCTGATTTGTTGAAATGCAAATCTCCCAGGAGTCTGGATAGCAGTTTCTTTCTTGCACATCCCCTTTGGATAGCAGAAAGGTCTCTAGGGGTATCTCCTCACCTACTTGTGGAAAGCAGAAAAGATGGGGAAGCCCACAGGAACGGGAGCTCCTCAGTACCTATAAAAACACCATCTCAGTAAAGTGGCTTCCCCTCTCCTTGTGTATGTCCTTCATCTGCCACTCTGATGGCCTCCTTCTGTTAGCCAAAATCATCCCAAAACTTGGTCTCCAACAACACCTAATCCATTCCCTGCTGTCCTATGGGTAAAAAAGTCACCAAAAACATAACTCAGGTGCTCTCCTCAACCAACAACAAAAGTGCAGATATTGAAAGGCATGAACAGTGCAGTCAGCTACTCGGGGATGGATTTCACAGGGACTGGAGATGATGCGGCACCAGCTCCCACAGGCACCAACCTAGCCCTTTCCTAGGTGCTTTTGCAAGGCACTTTCAACAATCAAGACAGTTCCGAAAACATTGCACTTGGTCTGAAGTTCCCCTCCTAGCCTGGCACTGCATCCACAGTAAAGTAGCAGCCCAAATCAACCTAATTTCTGCCTTGGTTAAGATCCATCCCATCACCCGCTCCCACAACCCTCGGTCCATGGACAGGCTTCTTCCCAGGCCGGCTATGTGGGTGAGGGCATGTGGAAACAGTTATTTCGCTGGTCTTCTGCAGCTCCAGTTTCTACGGTCCTTCAAAGAAATAACAGAGAATCCACCCAGCAGGCCTTTCCATGGAAGGAGTGAGGCCATCTCCCAGCGCTGCAGCTGGTGCTCTCGGGGAGCGCTGCTGGGAATGGTCCCGCTCCACCGTTTCCTCGCCGCGTGGGGAGAGCTGAGCGGATGGCAGGAGGGCGGTGGGCAGCCAGATCCAGGAGCGGGGCTCTGCAAACCCATCACGTGCGCTGGGCCCCTGGCCAAAACCAATAGGCAGAACTATCTAAATATTTACAGCCTTCCCAAGCCAGCAGCAGGATCTGAACCATGGAGGGGAACTAGCTGACTCGGTGAAACTCAGGAACCGGCAGCTCCCCTCCCTCCCTTCGGAAAGCAGGCCTTACCCTGCCCCACTCCTAACCCAGAGAGCCTCCATCCCTCGCTCTGCTCCAGCCTACACTGCTGCACACATGTCACATCAAACCCTGCAGCTAGGACTGATGGCAACAGGACAAGCTGAGCTTTCGAAGAGGCAGAAATCATGAGGGCTGAACCCTCCTTAGCTTCATTTCAACCACAGCTCAGGGGAGTGTAGCTGAAATCCACGGCCATGCTTCCGAAACCCTCGAGATGCAGCGTTTGTCCTACTACAGCAAGGTGAGAGCAGAGACATAGAGCTTTTGAGGTCACTCAGATATCCTGTTTCCATGATTAAAAGAGCACCATACATGCACCCTCAGCCCCGCCATTGCTGCTCTCCCCACCACCAGCTCCCCTGCCCTCGTGCCGTGAAACCGCACTCCCACACTGCAGCAAGCCCACGTTACGGAGCAGAAGGACGTCCCAGCAGGACAACCTAGCCAGTGCCTCAGCAAGGACAAAAGTGAGAGAACACGACCCGCCCTCTACTCCTGGGGGGCACAACGGCCACAGGGACAGTTTTGGAGGTGCAGGTGGATCTTGTTTTAATGTCGGAGGAGAGGGGCACTTCACATTAACACCAAACCTTCTCCTTGCTCCCGTCCCTTGCAAGGTAGAAGTGGATCAGATCCTTCCCAGAAAATGGAAATCTGCAGATTTCAACAGAAACCACAGGGACAGGCCTCCCCAAACTCCCTACACGTAATCAGTCACAGCCCAAATACTTAAAAATTACCAACTGAGAAGTTTACATCACCACTGCCCCAAATTCTCCCTGGTGACATTAGAAACCAAGTACCCTAAGCGGAAACATAAAGATGGAAAAAAGGCCCAGGGGATCTGGCAGGGAGAGCTGGGTATCACAAGCTCAGTCCCCATGGCGTCCCTCTGGTATGACCCCGTGCCTGCCACCGCCTTCTCCTCCCCAGCATCTCTAGAGAGACAGCTCAGAGGGAGAACAGGCCATGGAAAGTGGGACCGAAAACCTTCGTAAGGGAACTGTCAAAAAAATGACAGGTTGCTAAAGAAACGCACATGGCATCTGGCCAAGCATAACAAAGCTGTCACCGAGAGCTGCCAGTCAGCTCGCACAGCAAGGAGGGCTCTGCAGCCCCAGGGGAAACAATGCTGGCAACCTGAGCACCGGAGGGAGATCCAGGACATCCCTCCTGGGCAGGATGGCAGCTTGAGCAGGGTCACTGGGCATCACCAGAGGAGCAGGGAGGGTGAAGGAGCCAGGTCAGAGGCACATCCAGAGTGGTCGGAGTCACAGGGACTACAGCACAGAGGGGACAAGAACCCAGCACAAATTATCTCTGTATCTGAGAGGGCAACCAGAGATTTAAATTTATTTATTTTTTTCCTCTTGAAGAAGTGAAGTAGAAAGCATAAGCCTGGGAGCTGTCAGACCCTAGAAGTGTTTTTCCACGGACCGATAAAGAGCCTCAGCACTGCAGATGGCAATGGCTCCTGGTAACTTCCACTGCTTAAAGGCATTGAGGATGCTGGAGTCCTTCACGAGCTCCCAGTTTGCACCTTCCCCAAAAGGCACATTGTCCCATACAACCACACGGCTAGGGAGAGGAGATGATTCAAGCGGTTGACTTGAGGCAACAGAATTAGGAACAGATACTAAAAAAAAATAAAAAATAACAGAAACAGTTTCCCGTTCGTGAAACATGAGGCCGTGTGACCTAGAAGAATCATTCTGGACTCCTTGCATAAACACGCTACAGACATGTACAAAACACAAGCTGGGAAGCGGCCTGGACTGCTTAAATTTGAGCAGGAAAAAGGCAGACTGAAGTTGCAGGAAAACCTACAGTCACCTACCAGCCACAGTTTCAGCCTCTCTCCTTCCACAGGAGTTTTCCCAGGTTTTCCAAGGAGACTTGTAAGGCACCCTGGCTAGGGGAGCACACATAAAGTCCACAAATAAGACTTTGAGGTGACTGCAGCACAGCGCTGAACAAGGCAGCAAGTCCACCCTGAGCTCAGCACCATCCAGCTACGCCAGCTCAAGGCTGGGAGCACCCCCACACTGACATAACCCTGAGAGCCAACACCCCGGCAGCAGCGAGGCAGCCACCTTAGCACAGCACAGCCCTCCCTGGGTGACTCTGCAGCAATCCCTGGGCTCCCTGGCTCCAAAGCATCCCCACATTGAGAGCTCCTGCGCACCAAAATCATTCCATCCCTACACCAGCGGCACGTGAACAACGTCTTGGTGGAAAGCAACACCACAGTCACTTGGAAGGACACCTTCATGGGGCTGTGGAGACACAGAGCTCTGCCCACCCACCACTGACAGGGATCAGTGGAGGTCCCCAGCTACCCAGCAGAGCTCCTACAGCAAAGCCAGACAGAACAGCCTCCAGCAAAGGCAGAGCTGTCTGCAGAGCTGTTTCTGATGGGTTTGAGCCTGTGTGGTCTCAGGTCCAGCGAGACTAAGTACAATAAACCTCTCTGTGGAAAACACCACATATTTAATGCATCTTTCACCAGTAGAAAGGAAAAAAACAACTGTCTTTCTATTCTACCCACACTCCCCCACACCCCAAAACACAGGGAAGCAACGCAAGAGCCACCACCATGGTTTTGGCCATCACCATGAGAAAGAAGCATTGAAAATTCAAAGGGGTAGAAAAATTGAAGCAGCTGAGGTATCGGCCAAACCAGAGTAGGGTTTAATATAGAAAAGGGAGTGGGAAATTGTAAGAGGAAAAGAAAAAAATGGAGGGAGGTGGCTGGAAACAAAGAAAGTTCTTGGCGGCGAGCTGCTGCGCTTGGCCCCTCTCCATCAGCCTTCACCACAGAGCTAGGGAGGGGAGCACAGGGGCTCTTGTGGCACAGGACCCTGAAGCCTGGAGTGGGAGAGGGACAGCCACCCCCAGCTCCATCCCCAGACACCTCGTCAGCCCCTCACTCCTGCTCTGTGGGTGGAGAGAGCTGGGAGAAGGGTCATGCTGGTTCAAATGGCACTGGGAAAGGTACTGGGAAAGGCACTGAGGTAACTGCAGGGCATCAGGGATGCTGCCGCAGTCCCTCTGGTCTAGCAGAAGCGGGAGAAGCAACAAGTCAGAGCTGCAGGGAGGTGCTGGGTAACAAGCTGCAGGCAGCACGAGGCCAGGCATATCCTCATCGCCACAGCAAACAACCCAAACCAACCTGTCCACGCACCCACGGCTACAAAGCAGCCCCCTCCCCTTGTTCTGATTCATCCCTTCAACCGTATCCTCCCTAAAACCCCAGCGAGG
>NW_009730887.1:67883-72763 GCF_000703405.1 Apaloderma vittatum
CTCTGCTGTCGTACAGCCCCAGGACACAGCACTGCCTGAGCACACAGCCGAAGCTGCTGGGATGAAGTGCACACACAGGGTTACACCGAGCACGGGGACCTCAGCCACAGTGCAGATCCTTGGTTGCACAACACGTGCACCCGGTTGTTTGCTCTGAGTCACGCTGAAGGTCAAATATATGGATCCATTTGTTTCCTATTTCCCACTGCTACGTGAAACGGCCGGAAGACAGAGATACCCTCCAAAGCAAAGCTGTGAGGGATCAGGGTCACCACACATCCGAGCAGGCAGAGGCGATGGATGGCCTCAGTGCTGAAGATCATGGAATTGTGGAGGAACACCAGCTTTCCCCAAAGAACTGACCCACCTCACTGGCCGTGTGTCAGGCAGGATTTGGCCCTTCCACTGGACTACAACACTCAAAGTTTTCAACAGCTTTAAGCAACGTGAAGAAAAAGAAAGAAGAGTTTGCATTTGAGTCTTGGTTTTCATCCACAACGCCAACAGTGCTCCCTTAAGCCCCAAATCCCTTGAGAGGTGAGGGGGAAGGAAGGACTGGTCAGCTCTGTCATGTGCAGCAGAGCAGGGCCAGGCACACGGATAGGTCCCAATTTCTACCAGCTCTGAGCTCCAAATGCCATGCCTGCAGGCTGCCTTTAGGGGAGAGCATCAGCCAGGGGATGGGGAATGGGATGAGATACAACAGAACCACAGGGTACAGCAGCAAAACACCACCAAGATGCTGAGAAAGCCCTCAAACCTCTTGAGGCCACCGATACCCAAAACTCCTCACTGCAGCAGAGACTCTAGCTTCCTGGGTTCAGCATTGCTTCATACATTCCAGTTTTGCTTTTGCTCTCTTTCATTCCCAGTTCAGTTAACGGCCCCTGCATAGATTTCACACTATTCATTTTAACCTCCTGCTCCCTCGGTCTAAATGCATCCAGCTCCTTCGGTTCCCCACAGGACATTCTCACCATACCAAGAGCACGGTCACCCTCCACAGAGAGCGTAGCACAGTGGGAGTCATCTCCTAATGCCCTTTTTAAGCCAAGCAACCGGTATGATTCACAACAGCAGAAATAACACAGCTGTACAAGGTGATATCGTGCCAGGTCCCCACAGAGCTCTGCTCCAGCTGGGCAAGTCAGGACCAGGGGACCACGACACACAACATCCATGGGACACACATTCTTCAGAAGACACCTCCTGCTCTACATGTATAAGGCACTGAAAAAACACTGAATCTGTGGATTAGCAGCCCTCACCCTCCTGCTGTTCGAGCACTCTGAATGCTCCAGAGTCGATTCCCCAGGTAAGCAAAATGGAGTTTGGCTGGACAACTAATGAAACGAAACCATGAACGGCCTCACCACTACAGGCAACAGAGGCAGAGAAGACATTTACATCACATCACAAATTCCACATCAAAAAATATAAAATATTTACTTTTTCATAATGGTTTTCATCAAGCTTGCTTTAGAATACCTATAGATGCTAGCAGATTCCAACAGACACCGTTAATTACTATCGCAAGGCAGCTGTGACAAATGAAGTGGTTCAATACGCATGGGTATTCACCTTGTTTGAAGTTTGCAATCTTGTTAACTGAGCTTGCAAAACAAACTTATGTTGCACACTTTGTTTAAATTTCCCTTTTTCAAAGTGATCCATGTGTGCATGGAGGCTGGGAAAGGAAGTGCTGTAAGAGCATAGTCCACGTTTCCCAATAAACTAACACAACCAAACTCACGCAGCTCTCTTTCCTGACGGATGTATATATATAATTTTGGTCTGTGCTCTAGAGCAACGATTTAAAACTATATGCACTAGGGAAATTTTCTTGGTAGATGGGTTGTAGAAATTCAATGGCATTGTTATTAACACGTAGAATGACACACAGAAATTGCAGCTGTATCAAAATGAAACATCCTGAAACTTGCCTAAGGACAAAAAAAAAACCAACCAAAATTTGGACTTAGTATGGAAAAGCTTTATTTTAGAGCTTCTACTAGAGAATAACAAACAGAAAACTATAAAAAGATCCTGAAGTCCTTTAAAGGAAAATTTAGTCCATTTTAACTATGGCTTTGTTTTGGGTCTTTTCTGAATAAACATTCATTTATCAGTATCTGAGACTTGGCCAGACCGTAGAAATGACAGTCTGCTACTCTGTCGCCCAGAATAATTATTTTTAAACTTCGCTCTTGGACTTTGCCTTTTCAGATCTGCAGCATGGCCCTGGAGCCCTCGCCAGCAGCGTCACTGTGGGGCACAAGCTGTAATCACTTAAGATAAAGTTGTATGGGATATGTCACTGCAGGGTGACCCTCCAGCCACTGCCTGAAGGACAGGAGTCCCCTTCTTCACTTGAACAGTGGGCTGCCGGGTTTGTGAGTTCAGTTGTTTTCTCTTGACAGCATAAGAGCAGCATCCCACAACAAACACCTGCAAAAGGACCACCTCTCACTGCCCCTTCCAGGTACTGCCCATGAAAAAAAGCAGCCCAGGAGAGGTGTCACTGCAACACAGCGTGATATGGTTTCACAACCAGCAGAGGAAACTCAAAGCTTCTATCAGTCGGAGCAAGAAGCCATCTCAGCCCTTCCACATGTGCAAGTGGAGTTGATGTGACAAGAACAGGAGCAGATGTGTTGGCCTCACACCATGCCAACACCACAGCAGCAAGAGTCTTCCAGGAGCACAAGATCCACTGCAAGAGAAAAGCATGCAGGGGAAAGCAGCCCCGCTAACGGCAATTTAGCCTGACCTCTGGCTAGCAGGGATTGCTGCTGTATCCACCGAAGAGTTTAACATCTCACAGAGCAATCAAGAGGTCATTGCCATTTCTTCTATCCCCCAAATGCCTCTAAAAATATCTGGGCTTCCTTTGAACAACGCACCCAGCTCCTCCGACCCTCAGGTCAGGTACTGGGCTGTCACCAGGGTAAGGGTGACAGACAGGAGATGGGACAAGGACACTGTGTGTCCTTCCAGGGAAGCACAGCCATCAGACACGCTGTGAGAATCTGTGGGATTGCAGCACACTGGACTGATGCTCCCTTGCACCAGGATTTAAGCCAGCACCCTTCATAGGCACACACACACGTTCGAGGGTATGGGGCTGCGTTCGGGTGCCCAGTTAAATCCCAGCACTCAGCCCAGCATGCATTTAGGCTGACACCCGGCCACCCAAACCTTTCCCAGCACCTTGCTGGGCCCTCACCCAGCACAAGCCCCACAGTCTGGGAGAATACTGCATCTCCTGCTTCAAAGCAGAGATCCAAAAAAGTACAAGTTTCTGTCTCCAGCCAACACAGCTCTTCCTGTATTGATTAATAAGGTGATGGGCAAACCACCCCACCCTGAATACAGCTGGCCTTTCCTACAGTCCCTCCCGACTGTGGGCGTCAATAAGGACTTTGAAACACTGGTTTGATCTCACTTTTGTGGGAAACTGGAATTCCCGACTTTCTGCTGTAGCCTCACTGCAGCCAACACAACTGCACCTTTGTCCAGCAAAGAAAAGCCCCTCGCCGACGCCGAGCCCCAGCAGTTTGGGTCACTCCCTGGTCAGGCCAGTGCAGAGGCAACCAGAGGAACAGCTGGTGTGTTCCTCCGGCCTCCCTGCGACAGCAGCTGGCTGCCTCAGGGGATGGGACAGCACATCTGTGCTTTGCCTAGAGAAGCCAGAAAGCAAGGGTTTAACAGGTACACTTTGTGGCCAACTCGATTTGCAGCGCACCAGCAGATACAGTCCAAAGTAAGACTCAGATGCAATTTGCTGCCCCCCTCTTCCCTCTCTCTGCAGGAGGAGGAACTAAAACAAAAGGAAGGTTTTGATTCCATATAATTAATTGGCGTTGCGAATCTGCCTATCGATTCCTTCAAACAAGGTGAGCACTTTCACCCACTCCAGCGCTGCCCTGGGGGAGGCTGCTGCCTGCAATCTGCCTGCCCCTCCCTGGGCTCAGCTCCACCATGAGCCGTGCTGGCTCACACTGCCGGCTTTCAGCCATCCAAGACAAGAACAGGGAAAGGTTAGAGGCAGAGGACTTGAGCCACCAGTTGAGGAAGGAGCAGGCAGCTGCCCATCATGAGTTCTGTACAGCCACCTTCTCCCACCACCCCAGGAGCTTCTGCTCTGGTGCCCCCACTCAGCTGCCTCACCATACGTCTCTTTTAGAAAACACCTCTGTCCCACTTTTTCAGCCTCACAGGGATTATTTGTGCTATGTCCAACTCCACTCGCCTCGCCCCTGAGCGTGGAGAGTGAGCAGAGATAGTGCCCAAAAAATGACCACGTCCAGCTCTTGGGGAACATGGGTCTGGACGGGTGCAAACAGCCCCTAGCCCGGGGCTGGGGGGCTATTCGCATCCGTCCAGACCTGTGAAATGAAAAAGCCCAAAAGGAGAGGAGAGGAGCAGTCACAGGCAACCCCATCTGAGCCCTGTTACGGGACCTGACAGCCACGCAACAGATTCGCCAAGACAAACAGATGAGTATGCAGCTCTGCAAACCTCCTCACGTACATGCTCCTCCAGATCAAACGCATAACCCAGCTACGATGAGCAAGTCCGGGATGGACACAGCAGGAAGGGGGGCACATCTGGAGCTGAGACCAGGCTCAGCCAGCGCTGATAAAGCCACAAGCAGGGCAGGAGAGGAAGAAGGGGTGAAAAGGGGTTGAGCAGCAGCACCATATCACATCCCTGGATGCAAGGAGGAGGTAACAGACCCCCCCCTTACCCTCCCTTCATCCTGCCTAGTGCTAGCCTGCCCTCTGCTTTCCTCCAACTGTTGCTCACTGGCACACACCTCCCGCGGTGACCTGGAGAAGCCCTTATCTCCGAAGAGCTTAGAGCCTGGCTCCGCTGCC
>NW_009730888.1:0-1146 GCF_000703405.1 Apaloderma vittatum
ACGCGGGCCTCCTCTCCCTCCTGGGCGGCCAAGATGCGGGCCTCCTCTTCCTCCTCGGCGGCGCAGATGCGGGCCTCCTCTCCCTCCTCGGATGAGGCGGCGCGAAGACGCGGGCCTCCTTCTCGGCCCCTTATCACACAGGGATCAGTCAACTCTGTGACCAACCTCTCTTGCTGCTTCCTAGAGAATCTTCATCCTTCACAGGTGACACCTGCACAGGGGCACAGATCACTTCTCTGCCTTTGAAGTAACTCAGAATTCCCAGAAGGCCCCACATGGCAAAGCTACACGGTGACTCCCAAAACACTGCCCTCAGCCTCTTCAAACGGTCATTCTCACCTTGCCCTTGCTGCCTGCCCACTACACAAGAGATATAAAAGCAGCACAAATTCCACATCAGTGTCAACTCAGAAGACTCAGCTGAGCTTCCCATGCTGAAGCTAGAGAACATCCAGACAGCAAATGCTTTGCATATAGACAAAAGGGTTTGGACTACTTCCCAATTTCCATCTATTTGGGCTGAATAGAACTTGACAGTGTATTTACTGCATACGCTTCAGAAAAAGTTTTGCTGAGGTTTCCACGTCTGTGAAGGGGGCATTAACATGAGAGTATGCATTTTACACCTTGCTCAGTTGAAGAACTTTTCATTTTGTTTACATTACAAAAAATCACAGAATCATTAAGGCTGTAAAAGCGCCTTCTCCACTGCTTGCACATGCACAAAGTGAGCTTCTATCCCAGTCACCTCCTGCCTTGCTTTCATAGAATCATAGAATGGCCTAGGCTGGAAGGGACCTTAGAGATCATCTAGTCCAATCTCCCTGTTTTGGGCAGGGATGTCATCTCCTACTGCTGCCCAACCTATCTCCCTGGCACCCACATGGATACCAATAACATAAAGCACCACCCAGGGGGAAGAGCCCAAGGCCCCGGCAGTGTTCTCCTCAAGAAAGTGCAAATAGGAGCAAACACATTCTGCTGCTTAAGACCATCGCGCTGGTGGCACAGTCAGGGCTTCGGCTTCTACGACCACAGGGCCATTCCCTGAGGAACGAAGGCTGCTGGCCCAGGGAGAGGACATCGTTGACTCATCAGGCAAGAGAGTCTCTGCTCTCCCGGGCGGAGAGCGGCTTTCTCCCCTCA
>NW_009730889.1:0-1207 GCF_000703405.1 Apaloderma vittatum
ATTTTTTTTTTCCCCTGTTTGATTTTCCCGACCCCGCAGCCGCGTCTGCCCCAAGCGCTCGCAGCTCAGGGCTGCTCAACTTCCCTCCCCGAGCAGCCACAGAGGTCGCTTTTGAGCAGCACGAAAAACGTTTGGTGGTGTGTTTCTTTCTATTTATTTATTTATTTACTTCCCCCCTTCATTTATTTATTTATTTTCCCCCCCACTAAGGCTCTCAGTCCCTCATGGCCGGAGTGCAAAAGCACATTTAAATCCTCAACTCGGATTTCCCACGTGGTGTCTCGCCGAGCGAGCTGCTGCCCCGACCCCGGCGCGGGGCGAAGCCGCTTCTCCTGCCTTCGCCAAGAACGTGGGAGGGGGATTCATGACTTTCATCAAAGGTTGATTTCCAAAAAAAAAATAGGAACTTAGGTGGAAAGCTAGCTCTTGCCATCAGCAGGCTCTGGCTTTTTTTTTTTTTTTTTTTTTTTAATTTTAATCTACCACTGAATGATAACAAGGGGATTGAAGTTCCGTTCCACCTTCCGCGGGTGACTGTTGAAGTGCTCGATGTTTGTCAGCGGTTTGAGGGTTAATTTAGGCAAGTTTGGAGCGTTTGGCGTTGTGGGTCTCTGTCCATGCGAAGAGCATGGATGGGTTTGGAGGGAAGAACTATCAGTGTTTACCAAGAGGCAAACCCCATTGATTGTACGAATATAGGACATGTTGGCTCTGTGTATAAGCGTTAAATCTGAGGGAGGGCTTTCTTCTTTTTTTTTTTACTTGACTTTTCACCTCATTCAGAGAACAGAGTCCGTGTTTCAACAGACTGGGGAGAACGGGAAGCGGAGGGGAAGCAAGGCAGGACCTGAACTCGCCTCTGCTCCTCAGCTCTCGCTGCGATTCCGGAGACAAGGCGTCCCCTACCTTGAATTATTTAGTCTCCACAGACCTAGAGCACGCCTCGGCTTTAAGGCCTTTCTCCTGATGTCTCTAGGAGGCACCCTTCACCGAGCGAGGAGATAAAATCTTGGCAAAAAGAGCCCCCCGAAGGATGTGAACCCCTCGGAAAATTCCACTTCCTGCAGAGCAGCGCTTGTCCTTGGGTCTCTCGCTCATTCCCATGCGCTTACCCAGGGATTTATTTCTGCCCGAGGCTACCGCACCAACTTTCGAACTGAAACGCTTGGGCTGCGCACAACACCCGAGCTCGCCGCTCTGGCAGTTC
>NW_009730890.1:0-1543 GCF_000703405.1 Apaloderma vittatum
GGAGGCCGGGCAGGGCCGCGCCGGGGCGGGGGTGCGTAGAGGGGTGCTTGGAGAAGCGGCTGCATTGCTAATTGCGAGAATAAACAATCTGTCACGATTAGTCAGTGCCTCTAATAGGCAGACAAGTGGTGTTGTTTTTAGGCGCCAGCAGCGGTCTGATCAAAGGCTTCAGCTGGAGGGGGACTATTGAGGACGTTAACCCGCATCAAGGGAGCAAGGCGCCTTAGCCCTGGGACATCGGCACATTCAGCCTGACAAAATTAGTTTGCTCTACCAATCACAGGACATTTTCCCAAAGCCCGGTGCTTGACGCGAACATGCACCCCCACCCCCCAACTAAGAAAACACCCACAAATATCGATGCATGGTGTTTCACAGTGTCCCCTCCACTCGATCCTACAGGTAGGGTCTTTTTTTTTTTTTTGATCTCAAACGCAACTGCTCAAAAGGAAAAGTGATGTGTTTATTAGACAGCTAGGCAGTCCCTAGGTTGCTTTCGATCTCATTGTTTTGCTGAAAATATGGAAGAAAAAACAGAGCTGCTGGGTTGGGTGGTTTTTTTCCCCACTTTTATTTTACAGGATGAGCATTGGGGTGTTGCTGAGCAGAGAAGTGCGCGTCCCATACTGAGAACGAGATCCCGCTCTCATTGAGAGTTGACAGAATGAGATAATTAGCTCTTTATTTATCTCCCAGCAATGAACGCTTTGTGTTTACGTTTCTGTCATACTCGGTGGCATTTTAATCACTGTACCATAGCAAGGACTATTCTAATTCACAGGCTGGCAAGCTCTTGAGCTGAAAACGGGAAGCCAGTAAACTTTCCTTCGTTTCTTGCTCGTTTCTTTCTTCTCGTTTTTTCATGGTGAAATCTACAGGTTCAAAGTTAGCAATGCAGAAATCAAATTTACAAAACGAAATCTCCCCCGAGATGAATTTCTTTGTTTAGCAGAAAATTTCTAGTATCCAAAGCATTCCCGCCTTGCTCGCTGCGCTCTGAGTGATCAAAACGCCGCTGAATTTTGGGAGCTTTTTTGTTATTATTACTATTATTATTATTGGTTCCGCGCGCTGATACTCTGACTTGCTTTCAGGTGATTCTCTCTCATTTTCCACCCCGAGCTGTAAGGAAAACCGAAGTGAAAGGGAGGAGTTGTGGGGGGAATAGGTGACTTTATTGGTGCTTGTTCCAGTCCAGTGTTTTTATTGGGAACCGTGGCGCTTCCCTGAAGGCACTTGTGCTAGATAACAATATTGGGCAATTAGCATCCTAAACAGCCCCGTTTCAATATAATGAATGTGCTGGGCAAAGCCATTACCCATAGCATTTTATTTCGGTGGGAATACAACAACAAGGGCTGGGAGGAGTGCGTGGGGGATGGGGAGGGAGGACAGGAGGCAGAGCTAAGCCAATTCAGGGCATTGTCTGCCTTTTGTAAACGTTATCTTTGACTTAAAGGCAGAACTCCGAAAGGAGGGGGGTGTTGTTGTTTCCCTTGTTTCTATTTTATTTCCCCCGAGACAGCAGCTCTTAGGAGACCAG
>NW_009730891.1:0-730 GCF_000703405.1 Apaloderma vittatum
GTTGCAGCCCTTGGTGAGTCTCACCAGCGAGTCCTTCGTCTCCAGGCAGCCTTGCGCACCCACGTTGTAGACGAGAAAGACTTTGGAGTCTGGGTAAAAAACAGGAGGAAACGGTTAAAGCATCGTGGCATCACACCGCGCATTGCCCCAGCACCCTGGCTCCCTTTCCACACACGGGGGTGCATCCCTGAGCCGCAGCACCCGGCACCACCAGTTCCCTGCAGAAACAACCCTGGGGTTTGCCCCAGTGCCTGTCCTCGGGGTGACAGGCTCCAGGCAGGGTGACATGGATGGGTGTTTGCACCCAGAGCCGGCTGAAGCCTCGTGGCATCCCCACAAAGCACAAGCAAGTGGCTTTTGGGCATTAGAGCTGGTGCAAATAGTTCATTAATGGCAGCATCAGAGCTCCCATTGCAGCACCCGGCCACCCCAGCATTGCCACGAGCCCTGTGCCGGCCCCCGCCATCTGCTCCAAGTGGGGAAAAACAGAGCAGGGAAGAGAGAGTGCATCTGTCATTTTAATGTCTATTTGGGGACCTGTTAAAGTAAAACACCAAACACTGCGGAGCAAACAAGAACTCCAGGGGAAGGTCTCTCAGTGCGTGAACTGGGCGTGATGGAAAACGCCTGCACGCGGCCACGGCTCCTGCAGACGCTAAACATCGCGTTGGGACCCTCCGAAATCCCAGCCTGGGCGGTGGGAGGCGGGAGCAGAGAGATGGGAAGCACC
>NW_009730891.1:789-3611 GCF_000703405.1 Apaloderma vittatum
CCCTCCCCACGGCAATTCCACGACCCCCAGCATCACCGAGAGCCACCCCAGCATGTGAATCCATCTCAAAACCCGTACAAACCAGTAAACCCAGGACGTTACCCTGGGACACGTTGCTTCAGCTGACGCATCATTTTGAAAAGACACTAGATTTTTTCAAACGCGTATTTCGAAGCTAAAAAACGGCCCCTGAGCCTCAGCAGAGCCCCAACGCCCCGACAAGAAGCTGCCCAAAGCAGCACATCAACAGGACAACTTTTGTTGTTGTTTTCTTTTAGTTTTAAAAGTGACCCATTTTCTTCCACCACGAGCATTCACCAGAAGTCAAAGTGAACTCACAGGCCCCGCTATATTTAGCTTTGGTTTGCTTTGGGTTTTTGCCATTGTACGAATTTTTTTGGGCTGCAAACCTTTTAATTTCCTATTCCCCCGCAGCCTCACCCTGCCCCAACTCTGTCGTTACAGGCAGCTCCCGGCACATTCGAGCAACAAAGATCTTGGCTGAGCGAAACTTCTGCAAAGGAAAAAGAGATGGAGGAAGGAGGACACCCCCATTTCATTTCACAACTTCAGCATCGACCCGGCTCCAGAATGGAAACGATGCAAAAAGCCCGTTCCCCAGCCGAGGTGACATCGGCGACGACCTCAAATAAACGAAAGTAAAGCCCCTTCACAGGGTGACCGCCAGGGAGCTGACTCTGTGCACGTGCAACAGAAAAAGGCACCCACTGGAAGAAGAAATATTTCCCTTCTCAGAAAACATTTTTCAAATCGTGGCGAGATGAGAAAAAAATTCAGACGGGGCCGAATTTAGCTGTCTGACACTCTGGTCCCTTACACCGGTGCCGGTGTTTTCCCAAACAGAGCTGGCTTAATCCTGACCTGGACATCAGGAGACTGGCTCGTGTCCGCACCAAACACCCGTCTCGCCACACCAGCATCACCCATGGCGTCACCCAGCCCATCGCTCCCACCTCCACACACAGCCAAGGGGTGATGCAACCCAGCCCCAGCACTGGGGGAGTCTTGAAGCACTCGTGGGGTGATGCAGCATCGATGCTGTGACCCACTGGCTGGACCCAAGTATCAGCTCTCGGGCAGGATGAGGCCTCCCTGGGTCACAGCCTGATGCCAAACGCCGGCCCTTTGGTACGAGGAATGGAAAAAGCTGCTCTACTGCGAGCACCGCTGCGGCCGTTGGCGGCAGGGGTCAGCAATGGGACATCCTTCTCTGCTTATCTGGCTTTGCAAGAAAAAATTAACAGCACATTGGAAAAGTCCTGGAGCCAGCTCCCGGAGTCGGTGTCAGGGTGCACAGCGCCGGATTGGGGTGCAAGGGTGATGTTCGCTGGCGGGCACGCAGCGGCACGGTGCTTAGAGGAAGCTCTCCAGACTTGGAGGGGGCAGCCTCGGTGCAAGAAAAGCACAAAATATGATTTTACTCTAAAAACAGAAGAGCTGGAGGTAGGAAATTACAGGCTAAGGGTTTTGGGCTGCCCTCACAGGCAGCTCAGCCCACAGCCCCTTTGCTCAGAGCAGGCAGAAGAAGTCAGCCAGCGTGCCCCCCCCGTCCCCACTGAGCCGTGGAGGGATGGGAAATCTTCAGCATCCTCGCACTTCCATCTTCTCCCCTTGCACAAACCGCTGTGCACTGAGAGCGAGGAGTTGCTCCCAGCAAGGCTGGAGCTGGGGGGGCACAACCAGCACGAGCTCAACCTACATCAGCAAAGGCATGTGCTGAGCTTCACCCCAAATATGCGTTTCTTTCACTTATTTACAGGGAATTCAGGGCTGACTTAATCCCCATCAGTGCCCACGACAGTGTCAGTGGCGCTTGGTCCAGCCCCCAATGCTGGTTTCAGACTTCCCAACCCCAGCTCTTTACCACCTACAGAGCAAACAGCTCCTCAGAGGCTCACCAGCCTTTTTTGGTGCATGGTCCCGACCAACTCCCAGCCTCCACTTGCGGAGAAATCTCCAAAATGCGGCCACAGGCTGCTCAGCACTGAAATCAAGCACCCAAGTGAAGTCTCCCTGCTCCCGGCTGGCTGCTGCTGCACAGGATGGATGCTCCTTGGGTTTTTGCACCCACCCGCAGACCCGAAACCCCACGGCAGAGCTTTCCAACCGCCCTCCAGCTATGGAAACCCAACCCTGGCAAACCCCAGCAGAACCTTCCCAAAGGGGAGCTGTCATCCGGCATGGAACAAAGGGCACTGGAAAATGCCAACTACTGGATGCTCTGCCTGGAATCACCAAAATTAAACCAGGGCTGGATTTGATGTGTGCTGAGAGAGAGACCTTGTGCACCCTGTGCCTCTCCCTCCTGCATCCTACATCTCTCGAGCAGGGCCAGCTCAGAGCAGCTCTGCTCCATCACGCCCTCCTCCTCCTCCTCTGTGGAGGAACTGTGAAAGCAAAGCAAAACCCCACGCTCTCAGCAAGGACGCTGTCTTGTCTGTGCCACACAGACACTGGGATGCTGCTTCCAGTTTACTGGTACAGAATCACAAAATCACAAAATGTTTGGGGTCGGAAGGGACCTCCAGAGCTCATCCAGTGCCACCCCCTGCCAGAGCAGGGTCACCCAGGGCAGCCCCACAGGAACGTGTCCAGGCAGGTTGGAAAGTCTCCAGAGCAGGAGACTCCACACCCTCTCTGGGCAGCCTGGGCCAGGGCTCCGGCACCCGCACAGCCAACAAGTTTCTCCTCATGTTGAGGTGGAACTTCCCATGTTCCAGCTTACACCCATTAGTCCTTGTCCTATTGCTGGGCAACACTGAGAAGATATTCATAGGATCCTAGACTGGCCTAGGCTGGAA
>NW_009730892.1:0-308 GCF_000703405.1 Apaloderma vittatum
AGCGAGGCCTAACCCAGCCGGGCCCCGCTCCCGCCCGCGGCCTGTCCGCGCTGTGCCCGGCGAAGGCGGTGCTAGAAGCGAGCGGAGTCGGTAGGAAAAAGGCTGGAAAACTGCCCTGGCGCTGACGGGCATTTCTTTCAAGAACGAATGAAGATGGTGCGAGCGTTTCCTGGTAGCGTGGATGGGAAGGGAAAGACCATTTGCTGTGCTATAGTCAGCTCTGTAACTGGAATTTGGGTTTACTTTTTTTTTAATTGTAAACTAACCTGGCATGTTTCACAGGCGGTTGCTCCAATGAGACTTTAAAC
>NW_009730892.1:339-8303 GCF_000703405.1 Apaloderma vittatum
TAAGTCAACGGGTAAACACAATATCATGCAGTTATTGACACAACTGGTATCCTCTAGATACAAATTCTACAAAGCAGAGGCACTACAAATGATCTTTTTTATCTCATGTAGGTATCACATTTCTTGATCAGAAGAACATTTTTTGGGTGTTCCCTAACTAAAGCAAGTTCTGGTCTGGTCCAGCAGACTAAAGGTACGAAAATATTTCTGTTGGTTTCTGCCCTGTTTCAACCTTATACCAAGAGGTGACATTTCCTGCAAGAATTTGGCATCTCCTCTCCTGTACAAATGCTGCTCCTCATTCGGTTTTTCTGTAGATGTTTGTCTGAGGTTCTGCAGACTGCGAAGTTCTACAACAGCTGCTGACACATCTGGAGAGGACATCATACTCAAATGGGGCCTTTTCCTGGTCCCTCTGACCACGTTCTGTCTCGGCACATGGCAGGTACAAATAAATATTTCGTTTTTTCAAGAGATGAGCACTGGAGGGTTGTCCGGTTTTGCCACCTCTGGCTGTTTAATCTAGTTCAAATCACATGCAGTGTAAAGATTTGCTGTTATTTTACATTTCTGTTTTCCAACTGTCCATTTCTAAGTCTGTAAAGGAGTAGTTCTTGGGGTTTTACCCTTTTATTTCAGTGTAAATATTTCCACAAATTGAAGTCAGTAGCCTCCATTTCCAAACCTCCAGTTACCCTGTTTTAGGCCAGGTCTGAGGAGAAACTTATGACAAAGATTTTAAGGCTTGCTGGGGTTATTACATAAGCTAATTTGCTTTTGTGTGCTTTCAGGTTCAGCGGCGGAAGTGGAAATTAGATTTGATTGCACAACTGGCATCAAGAATTACATCAGAGCCCATCCCTCTGACCTTAGAGTAAGGAAGCTGGGATAGTTTATTGTCTAGGGAGCACTGACAGTGTGCTGGGGATATTAGATGTGGTCCTTGCACTAATGAGCTTATCTTAAACTAAGCTGCATGAAAATGAGGGAATTCAATGGGAAGCAAGACATGCAAGCAAATTAGAAAAATAGACATGGTGTTAATTTTCTTATTTTTAGTAAAAGAGTAAGTGAATGCTTCTCTATGGGATACTCTAAATGGATGAATCTCAGCTCAGGAGAGTGTGTGATGACAATAAAATCTTGAGCCAGCTGCTTATTCCACAAGGTGTTTGTCTTCTCTTTCTGGTTGCCAACTGGCACTAGAGTAACCATTAGTTAAAAGGAAAGTCCTACAGTAAAATCCCCTAACCTGCCTGTAACAACCATGGTTTTGTTTTCATCTTGTTTCATGCAGCCCGATGGAACTGAAGGAACTGGAGTACAGACCGGTAAAAGTCCGAGGGCATTTTGACCACTCCAAGGAGCTCTATATTTTGCCACGGTCACTTGTGGACCCTCAGCGAGAAGCCAGAGAAGCCGGACGGCTGACATCACACCCAGAAAACGGAGCAAACGTCATTACTCCTTTCTACTGCACGGAACTAGGGTAAGTTAAGGAAAGTCATGATTCATGTGAGCAACTCCGGTTTTGAAAAGCTGCGTCATGGTGGTTGGGTTTATAGAAATCGCTCCCTCTCCCTGAAAAGGCATCTCTCACAGTCTGTTAGGCTTGATTTGAAATTGCATTTAAATTCCCCTATAACATGCACTCAGATGACAAAAAAAAAGTGGCACCAAGCATGTGTGTCACTTCTGTCTTAGGTACTTTAGTTCTAGGCAGCAATGGGAATAAATCTGCTTTCACTCACACGCCTTATTTCTTTATGTAACTCTAGGGTCACGATTTTAGTCAACCGAGGATTTGTGCCCAAAAAGAAATTGAAACCGGAGACCAGGCTGAAGGGACAGGTAAGGGGGATGTTGTTCTATTACTTTTTGCCCTGTGATTACCCAAAGGCACTACTGACAAACCGAGAAAGGCAGTAGCCACGTTCAGCATCTCAGGAGGTGCTTAGTCATTGTGCTTTTTTCCCCACCTTTTTGTTAAGTAAATAATGTTATTTACAAACAAGGAGCTGTTTTCAATCTGCTTTTTCTGCCTGCTGTATTAACAATACTACCCCACTGCAGGGCACGACCACTGGATTTATAATCAGACCCTGCAAGTGCTGTATTTTTCTACCAGAACCTGGTGTGCCACCATGTGAAATGAACCTTGAAAGATGCCTTTTTTTCTCCTCTACATTTCTCTTCAGATTGAAGATGAAATTGAGCTCACTGGCGTGGTGAGATTATCAGAAACCCGGAAACCTTTTGTGCCTGAAAATAACATTGAGAAAAACCGCTGGCATTACCGTGACCTGGAGGCTATGGCAAAGGTGACCGGGGCTGAGCCCATCTTCATCGATGCTGATTTTCGTAAGTCACAGAGAAACCCAACCCCACATCCAATCTACAGCAGCCTCTTGCCCTTTCTGTTTGGTGAATTAGTTCGCCTGGGCGCTTGGAAAGGTAGAATCATGGAATCATGTGGGTTGGAAAAGACCCTTAAGATTAGCAAGTCCAGCAAGTCCATTGGATCTGCCTGTCCTCTTCATGTGCTCTGCTAGCTCTGTACTTTGAAGGCGACAGGCAGCTGGCACTGGGGCTGGCAGCACGCTCAGAGGCGCTGGCAGCGTTTGATGCCCTGAGCACAACCAGCCACTTGCTGTAGGGGCTCTGCCTTGCTGGTAACCCTTCCGTGAGGAAGAGGAGCAGGGTATCCACATGACCAACCACCTTTATCCCTTTTCTCACAGGAAGGGCAGCTCTACGCGGTGCAGACCAGAGATTTAACTTGTGCACTGGGTTCTTCTTGCAGGAAGCACAGTCCCAGGGGGGCCCATCGGAGGTCAGACGCGAGTGAGCCTGAGAAACGAGCACATGCAGTATATCATCACCTGGTAGGTACCCAGCCAGCGTTTCACTGACCTTCCACGTTTGTTCTGAGTGTAAAGCTTTGCCTGCCATTCTTCCTCCTGCATCAGGGAGGCTGGATGAGCCCTTACACTACAAAAGCCTGAAGCATCAACCCAAGTAACACTTGGAGTGATTCAAAATAGTCCTGTTTTGTTGCACCACAGCTGACTTAAGAGATGTTGTCAACCCTGAAAAAGTGTAACTGTGTGGTCTTGTTCTTTTCTAGGTATGGCTTATGTGCTGCAACTTCACTGATGTGGTACAGAAAATTTATACAAAAGATACCCCTGTGAGGGGAAGGGCTATTCTGCTCCGCACTACAGTCAAGAGCAGACTTTACAGACTCATCAGTGCTGAGTAGGTGAAGCACCAAGAGTTTCAGGGCAACGTGTGCAGCTAGGAAGCTGCATAGACTTTAAGGAACTGATGCAGACTCCAAGCTCCCACCCCAAGGCCAATTTGGCTGCAACGTGGAAGCACTGAACTTAAAACTGTAAGTGGCTGTTGAGACTACTGCATAAATCAACTTCAAAAAATCTCAAGGATACCTTTTTCTGTTGTGGTTGGTGGTAAGCTACAACGTTTTAACTACTCCACTGCTGTAATTATCAAGAGACAAGGGATTTTGTGAATCAAATCTTCTTAACTCCAAGCAGTCATTCTTGAAAACAGGAGGGGTTCACAGCAGGTCCATCAGAATAAAAAGGGCTTGTGCTTCTGACACGGCAACAGTAACAGCCCTGAGTTAAATGTTACTGTGGATACTCAAATCTAGCTGGGCAAGGCAGCCTGTAGGTCTGCAAGAGCATGGAGGGCCAGCAAAACCAGCAGCTCCCTCAAGCTTGGTAGCCTCCCACAATGCCAAAGACCAAGGGAAAGAACAGGACAAGAAAGTCTGGATTCTTCCCCCACCACCTTCACTGACCGTTCTTGCCCTGGAAGAGGCTTTTCAGACCCAGCAGGAGGTTCCCCACCAATTTAGCCTGGCAAAGTGCTGCCCTACATTGATCCGTACTGTAACCACATCTTCAGTACTGACACGATCTAGAACAATTTTCAGTTGAACAATATTTGCATAAGCTTAAAGCCAGCACTAGCCTAGCCCCCCCAGCTCTGATGGGCTCCATGTTCAAAGGAGAGCAATTACACAAGAGGACTAGTAGTCAAAGGCAGTTGTTCCAAGTAAAGGAGTAACCTGCTCTACGCAGCACTATACAAGCACCTGAGAGAAGGCAACGTTCACATGCCTCCTGCTGCCCACAACACTCACATTAATAAAGACCAGTGAAACTTAATCTGGGGGTTTATTCTTTTTATGTACAGAAAACATGGTTGCACTCCAGTACATCTTTAGCCCAGCTTTGTAGCCAGTTCTTTAGCCTTTGCTTTTTCAAGCTTAGCGATGCGAGCCACTGATTTTGGACCCAAGACATTGCCGCCCCAGTGACGACGGATCTGCAAAAAAGGAAGAAGAGGTTAGATGCCTTATAGTCTCTTACTACATCAGTTACACAACTTGCTCAATACACAAGAAAAGAGCTTCCTCAACAAAGAATTCCTACATATTTCAACCAATGAACCACATTAAGACAGCGCAGAGATACAAGCGTTTAACAATCTTTCCCCATGAACGGTGCTGGATTCAGCCATCAGGTAGCTTCTGCGCTCGGGGATGGAGCTGAGCCTAACAGAAGCTGTTGCCCTCTCTACAATCCCAGCACAGCAACAGCTCCATTTACTTGTAACTCTGCGACAGTGTTCACATTGTACCCCACCCTCAGGTTAAGAATCTGGATATGCTGTAAACAAATCTAGGTACATAAAACACACCCAGCAGGCTCTAAGCTCAGGTCACTATGTCTGAAATAATACTTCACTGGAAAGCTTTTGAGGGTGTTAACAGTAAAAACTGAAACAAGGCTAACAGCATGGAGGATCTTACCTCATCGTATCTGTCGTTGTAGTTGGTCTTGACAGCCTCCACCAGCTTTGCGAGGGCTCCCTTATCCTCCCTGTTGGCGATAGTTTTAGTTCCTTTAAAGCCTCAATTTAACATCTTCCACAAATCGTTTGCCTCAGGATTTAAGAGCTCACAGTGGCAACACGATTTTTCAGGTTAAGTTTAAGCATCACTTGCCAAGGGTTACCCACTCCATCAATACATTAGGAACGTGCACCGCCCAAGTTAACAGTTCCATCTACGTATTTCAGAGTAACCATTTTGGTAAGCCAAAGTAATCTGTCTCTTCAGGATCCCACAGAGCTCTTCATACAAAAGGACATCTATCTTACACGTTATAAAGGCAGTATTTATTTTATTTAGTTTTACTGTTTTAAACTACAGAGATCCAAGCCTGCTATCCACCTGCCCTACAGCCTGTGCTTGGGGCAGTTTGTTTTCTCCACTACAGAGAACGAAGCCAGCACTCGGAATTACTTACGGGTTAACTTGGGTGAACGCAACAGAAGTACAAGTCTTCCTGTGGACCAGTCGCCCCAGTCTGGCTTTGCCCTTGATGATGCAGTACGGCACTCCCATCTTGCGGCACAGAGCGGGCAAGAAGACTACCAGCTGAAAAGCAAGGGAGCGTGCTTTGTGACTGAGGGAGAACATCTTTTCAGTTCTTTGAATTAGCCTGGGCTGTGGCAATTGCTCAGTGTTAAAAAGCTCGTTTTGCTCTTCACTGTTGATTCAGGTGAAGAAATTCATACATCATTGCAAGGGCCAAGCCTCACTGTAACACCTGGACAACTGTGAGCATGCCTAAGTATTCCAGCTCTGGTAAATATATCTTTTTATGTATTCTCTTTTCACGCAGTAACTTTGTCCTAAAATGCATTTTCACCCCAAGTCCAATGCTGACCTCAGCCAGCTGCACAGGTAGCACGTTACACATCCCAGCGAGTAGGCTTACCTCAATGGGGTCTACATCGTGGGCAATAACGACAAGCTGAGCTTTCTTGTTCTCTACCAGAGTTGTGACACTGTTAATACCTGAAAAACAAGGTACAAATAAGCTTTGATTCTGCTCAACCTATTTTCAGAGTCTTCATACAAGCCTCATGCAACCAGCTCAGATTCCATCACGCAGCTGATGGAAGTTGTGAAAACTTGTCACATCCATGCAGCAGCACGGACCGGGTATTACATGGACAATGTGCTAAAGCTCAGGGTTAAAAAGCTCGTCTATTTTGCTCTTCACTTTGAGTTCAGGTGAAGAAATTCATACATCATTGCAATAGCTTGTCCAATCCCACGTGGCTGGAGCAAAGCACCAACTCATCCGCTTTCCAACAAAGCACCGCGTCCCCATATATTCAAGCAGCCAAGTCCATGTACAAAGTTACCTGCTCGGAGGACTGGTGGCCGCTTAGTTGGTGCATCTCCCTTTCCTGCAGCTTTCTGCTCAGCGCGAGCCAGGAGCCTCTGCTTCTTCTCTTGCTTAGTTTCTGGCCTGTATTTGTGCGCCAGCTTCAGCAGCTGTGTAGCTGGAAAAGAACATCTACGGGTTAATTAGTGTTGTCATCACAAGTATTTAGACAGCAAAAAATTAACGAAATTTGCACAGTGCAAGAGCAGAGGTAGCAGAGCACCCTGAGAGCCCGTATTTACCTCTACAGGCACCTCTGCTGGCAATGACAGCTCCTTCACCGTTTGGATGAGGAAATGCCTGTGGACCCCCGCAGCAACTACGATTAAAGGTGGTGCGCTTTCTCCTTTAAGCCAGTAACATGTTTGGAAACATCTACGAGGGAGTTACTCTACATAGGCTGAAAGTTTCTTGCATAGACACTGTCACCTGAAAAAGACTATTTACTCATTCACAGGAGACCCCGAAGTCCCTTCTTCCTCCACATCACTGTCAGCCCCCAGGGTGCTGGCTTTCCCCCCAAAAGCCTGCACTCAAGCTGGAAGAATGGACTCCCATGAAAGTAGGCAGTTAAGATAACTCCAGGTTTGGGTCATTAAGCAGGAGCTTTGTCTATTCCCTTTTCCAAGTACTCAGCAGCTATCAGAACTTAAGCCAGCAAATTCAGACAGAAGTTTGCTGTGGACATCACCCCAGTCACTATTAAAGCATCTCTAAAATGCTTCCTAAGATACTCCCCAGCTTACCTTTGCTATGGTCTTATTTCACTTTGCTCTTCTCCAAAGCATATCCCATTAACAACCCAAACGAAGAGACCTTTGTGGGGCACATCCTTACCTGTCTGACGGTCCAAAGCCTGAGTGAACTGGTTAATGGCAGGAGGCACCTTCAAGCGCTTGTAGAGAATGGCCCTCTGGCGCTGCAGCCTGATGTAGCGCGGCCATTTCACAAAACGCGTGAGATCACGCTTCGGCTGGATATCCTGTCCTAAAAAAACAGACTTTAGCTCAAAGCTGTTACAAAGTCGCACGGCAAGAGGATGGAATAGGAATAGGTATGGGTGCATCAGTGATCTTGGTGGTGATATGTCAGCACTGCCACTCAGATAGCAAATATTCTTTCACATCATCTGCACGCCGTACAAAAACAGCACTACAGCAGCTTGAATGGATTTGTCACGCTACGCACAAGAGGGTGAGATTCATCACTATTGCAGAACGAATCTTTCCAACGCACGAAATTCAGCAAATGTCCATAGCCACCTTCATCTATCAAATGAAGGACAGCTCTTATTGCAGGCGGCAACGCAACTGTCTTCACTGATCTCTCCACTTCACAGCTTTATTACAATATGCTTCTGTTTACAATTTAGGCACCAGTTTACAAAATAAAAAACACTGAGCACGGGGCCCAAACATCCACTTACTCACCAATGCCAAAGTTCTTGGGCCTCTTTTCAAAGAGGGGATTGACAACCTTCTTGGCCTCCTGCTTCTTGACTACAGCAGGGGCCGGGGCCACCTTCTTGCCCTTGGCCTTCTTTCCTTTCGGCTGCAAGTAAGACATACACTCTTTTATTTTTTTGTCTCAACTACTTGTGTACTCAGAAGAGCTTTCAGTCCACCTCGGAACTGCACTTTCCCACGCATTTCACCAGCCCGGCAGCCTCCCAGCCTAGCCTTGCTCTTCCAG
>NW_009730893.1:0-2491 GCF_000703405.1 Apaloderma vittatum
GTGCTGCCTTTTGCGGGGAGGTGGTCTCCAGCCAACAGCAAAGCCCAGTCTTGCTTTTTATGGCTCATAGAAGCCCTTATTAGGGTGTGCAAATGCGCCAAATATTCGCTTTCACTGACTCTGAGGTGTGTTTTTTCCCGCTCTGTCTGCAGGGGTTTTAAAACAGAAATGGTTCCCTGAATGGATCCTGCTGCTCTGACACGCAAAGGGCTAAAATAGTCCAAAACAGCCTTCATTACCGTTACCAAAAGATATCCTCCCTGCCTGGGCAACACTGGCTGGAATATCAGGAAAATGCCTGAAATCCTCAGCCTGCCTTGTTTTGTTGCAGGGAAGAATCGAGGAGCAGCAGACCAGCGTTTTCCCTCTTGCCCTCTCCCTGCCACATACGTGGGGCTGCTCTGCCAGCCGGCTAGCACTTCTTCTCCCAAGATTTCTCCTTTTAGGAAAAGCAACCTGGCTAAACCTCTGCTCATGCTCACTTGAAAGATTCACTGCCCCATGAAGGAGCAGGGCCCTTCTCCTCAGGCTTGTTGGGATTTTCTAACCTCACCAACAGCCCTAAAAGCAGCTGGGGCAGAGGGATAGCGCGTGGGTGAGGGATATGCTGGATGCTGGCCGGCGTTTCAGCTCTGCCCAGCTCCTGGGCGAACCTGAGGTATGGGTGGCAGGGCAGCAGGTGCTCTAAGTGGTGTTAAAGTACAAACTATTCCCATCCTGACTCCAAACCAGGGAGCTGCAGATAGTGGAGCACTCTCAGTGCCTGCCTTCCCCTGGGTCAGCCTAACCTCCACATCAGCATTTAGTCACTCGCTACAGCATCGTTTTAATCAGAGAGGTATGGTGGTGGTGTGGTTCTCTGCCGGAAGGTTTCTGAGCATCAGTCCCAGGGATAAGTAACAGAATACAGCTAAAAGGGACCGTTGGGTGGGGAACTATCAGCATACCCTTGGGAAAAGACAGCTTAAATATCCATGCAGTGACACGTGGTTATACAGCTGTTTACAGGGATGTGCTTCGGGGAGTATGGACCTCTGTCTGCACCGCATGACCCCTGTAAAGTGAAGGAGGTGGGGAGTGGAAAGGTAGCACGTGAATGCCACAAGCACAGAGGGTTTATCCTCCAGCCATCAAGGATTTCACCTCTGACCATCGCTGTGCTGCAGCAGGGAGCATGGTACATCTCCCACACAGCCAGCCCACCTGGAACTGGGGGCAGGGTGCTGCCCTCCCTTCCTCTGAGACCAGCAGGAATTGTGCCCTTTTGGGCATAGGATCAGGCCTTTGGGCTGTAGGAAGAGTGCTCTCTGGCTCTGTTGGAGTTGGCAGCATGTTCTTCTCAAGGTTTCAAAGCACAGCTTTATTCAGCATGGTGATGCATCTCATCATCTCCTTAATGTACATCACAACAGCTACTAATAAAATATAGATACACGTAATGCTCATAATCGTGTGTGTAGATGGAAACCGTCCCTCTTCAGAGCAACTGGATGCTGGAGAACGGTGGTGGGGTTTCAGGTAGCTGCAAATAGCCATGCAAACAATCACATTATGCAGCCTTCGGGCTCACAGCTCACAGCGGGGGGATTTAATGGGGACAAGTCCTGCTGTTTGCTCAGCAGGAGTTGAGCCGAGTGTGTTTTTGCCCTCTGATCCCAGCTGGGGCTCTGACGTGCTTCCACAGGGAAGTGGCATTGAAGGAGAACAGCAACCCTGAGGTCTGGACTGCCACAACACTGCTCTGCCTCGGGAATGTTACAGTCCCTGCGTGTCCAGAGGAGCGTCTCCCATTTGACACACCAGGCTGTTCAGATCTCCACTGAGGGACCTCAGCAAGTCAGACCATCCTGCAAAATACTAAAGCAAACTGAAGAAACATTGTGCATGCATGATTTTTTTGCCAAGTGAGACCGGGTCAGGAGGAGCTCTGAACACGCAAAGTGACACACATCAAGCAGCACCCCCCACCTCATTTAGGGACAATTCCCGCTGTCAGGCTGTTTTGAGAGATGATGGCCTTTACTCTGCATCAGAACATCCTCCCTGCATGTAATCTAACCACACTATGGCAGTTAGATCACCAGTATCTACCTGTCGAGATACTGCTGAAAAGAAAGCACCTTCCTTCCTTCTTGGGACCTGGCTGGGATGGGGCATCTTTGTATGGGCCTTGCAGGGATTAAGAAGCAGATATTGGGATGCCTTTTGAGTGCTGGAGTGCCCACAGGGTGCTGGGGATGCCCACAGGGTACCAGGATGCCCGTTGGGTGTTGGGGGTGTCTGCTGGGTGCTGGAAAACCTGCCAGGTGCTGGGATGCCCACTGGGAATACCCACAGGCTACCAGGGTGCCAGTCGGGTGCTGGACATACCCAGAGGATACTGGATGCCTGGAGGGCATCAGGGATGCCCACAAAGTACCAAGATGCTCAGAGGGTACCAGGATGCTTGGAGGGTGCCAGGGTGCTCGGAGGGCGCCAGGGTGCTCGGAGG
>NW_009730894.1:0-3331 GCF_000703405.1 Apaloderma vittatum
CATCTTTTCCATATTAATGTGTTCTTCCTGGTTGTCCCCCCCCAACCCCTCCTCAGCCCCCGCCGCCGGCCACCGACGGGTCTCAATCGCTTTCTGCCTTTCTTCACTCCACAGGTGGACAACGTACCCGTAAAAAGAGATGCCCATACACCAAATACCAGATTAGAGAGTTAGAAAGGGAATTCTTCTTCAGTGTCTACATAAACAAAGAGAAACGCCTACAGCTCTCTAGAATGCTCAATCTGACCGACCGCCAAGTGAAAATATGGTTTCAGAACAGAAGAATGAAAGAAAAAAAAATTAACAGGGACCGATTACAATATTACTCAGCTAATCCACTACTTTAAAACTCATAGCGTTGCTCAAGATGAGATTAAATTCAGATTTCGCCCTTGACAAGGTCAAGCCACGGGGTTACGTGGAGGAAGGAGGTGTGTATCTGACGGGACTAGAAGAATCCAAGATTTCACATACATGTAAAGCTACTCTGGAACTTCAATGATGAATTTTTTCTTTTTTTTAGATATATATATTTACATATCAACTGGAACCGATTTCATTTTGACACACATGGCATCCATTTTTGACCGTGCACGTCACATCTGAGTGCAAAATCCATACCTCTTACCTTTCCAGGCACTGTGGTTCACCCTGCTACCGGTTTCGGCAGGCACAGGCGGGGACGGCACCTCTCCGGCCCCAGACTCGCCCACTCCCGGCCCTCACTCGCCCCTGTGTTGCTGCTGCTGCTGTGGAACAGCTGGCTGGAGATTGCCAGGTCGATCTCACCCAACCGGGACCACTGCAGGATACAAGCTCTGAGGAATAATCTTTTGTCCTTCCTCATCGAAAAATGCCTGGCTTAGAGGCAGTGCTCCGTTGTGCATGAGTTTGAAAGAAGAATTTAAGGGACACACATACACAGAGAATTAAAGGGAGGGAGGTTTGACATGCCTACACCTTCATGAGGCCAGCCGCGAGCAATTGTAATATGGATGTAGTGATGAGTATCATAGTGTTTCCTTTGGAGTGTGGGGAGGATGGGAGTAGGGGGAAGAAAGAGAACTAAATGAAAGACGTAATTATTTACTTAAAAAAATCAGGTATAAATCCGCCATATATCGTAAAGAAACAATCACTGAAAAAAATATTTAGCAAATTTTAATTAGCTCTCTGTTTATTTATGACAGCTGACTATGCTTTGCCATCTTTTTGGAGAC
The DNA here is from genome assembly GCF_000703405.1 of Apaloderma vittatum. Classification (NCBI taxonomy): domain Eukaryota; kingdom Metazoa; phylum Chordata; class Aves; order Trogoniformes; family Trogonidae; genus Apaloderma; species Apaloderma vittatum. The sequence continues at coordinate 1,221 of NW_009730894.1, forward strand.
AAATCATATCTAAATACTAAAAAGAAATGGGAAAAAAAGGTGTGAATTTCTGCGTTTTCAAAGAAACAACTCCATAAAGGAAACTACCCTTCTGGCTTCTGGCTCACAAACTTTCTTCAGGAAATACCTGTGGAGAAAAACAGTTTAGCAAATACCACACAACACTTAATTGAAACTTGGAGTTCTGCAATGCACTAGCATTGGATCATTAAAATAACTCGATCGCATGTTCGTTTAAAGGTGGCTAGTGAGGAGTTTAAACAGAAGCCAAACAATGTAAATATGGTAATTTTGTTGTTGTCTACTTTAAACGTCACGAGCTCTACTTCGTCGCCCAGTCGACATATGCAAAGATTGGAGAGTTGTTCAAGGTTATTTTAAATATCTATAAATATATATATATTTCCCTGCAGGAACCAAAGCGTGAAAAAACAATACAATTAAAAAAAGAGAAAAGAAAATATTTAAAATTCTATATCAGTTTACAAAGGATGCGGTGTTCTATCGTTAAGGTAATTTGCTGTCCAGAATATCTGAATGTATATTTCATACAGGAACGGAGTTTTACAAGAATTGTAAATAATAAAAAAAAACCAAAACATGACCTATTTTGTTTGAATGCCTTTTCTTCCCCTGTAATTTTTTTGTTCTTTTGGGACTAAAGGGTGTGGGATTTCTTTACATGTGCAACAAAGTGGTGATAAGAATGTTTTTTGATTAATAAATTTACCAAATGGATGTAATTTCTTTGACACGTTCACAAAAATGCAATATCTTTATATGACGTCACTGTTTTCAGTATGTATCATCTATATGTATATACAGTTTTCTCTTAATATGCGAAAGTATTTGGTTGCATGTATACAGTGGAACAGCGCACAAGGAAAATAATAATAAAAAAAAAGAAGTGGAAAATTTATATTTTTACTCCGGTGTTACGTTACTGCGTGTTCTTTTATCCAATGTAACTATGGGACCCGAAATTACTCGTGACCTCGTTCGGTCATTGGAGGCGAATTATTTTTCTTCTGTGAACTTCGCCGCTAAATCTTCTGCTCTGGAGTGAACAAGTGAACCCAGGCTTGTTCATGCATCGTTTCAGCGGGTCACAGGAAAAGGAAAATGAAGTGTGTTCATAGCTCGCTGCATGTTAGGCCTTTTCCTTCTCCTGCCAACCCTGGCAGAGAAAGGTCGTGTGCTGGAGGGTGATGGGACATTGCTGTTTGCTCCCTGCCATATGAGTGCAGAAGAACTGCTCGGGAAACGTTTGTGGTGTGGGTAGCATTTTGGGTAGTTTTTATAAGCATGATTCCAAAGGGAAGGTCCAAACCAGCCTATGGATGTGGCCAAGAGTGTGAGAGCCCTAAGAAAATGGTTGTCTTTGGGGAAAAAAAACAAAACAAAACAAATCTGCATGGCGATGAGGTGGAAATGGGCTGTTTGAAGTTGTCCTTGATCTCCAAGGCAGGGAGGGGGTGGACTGAGGCGAGAGGGGTGGCGAGGGGGAGGAGGGAGAAAGTTAGGAGAGGGAAAAAAAGAAAACCCCAAATCCCAAACAATAGCTGAGATAGGAATGTGTTTTTGGAAGAGTGCTGGAATCTTTAATGTTGACTCTAATCCTAATCAAGAGAAGAAAGTACATTCTGTTTTTGCATTGTTTACTGGCTTTGAACTTCTATATTGCTTGGACATCACCCATAACCTTGAGGTGAAGGACTTACTGACTTTAGGCCTTTGTTGACAGCCTGCCCCCATCCAGACAACTTCTATCCCACGGAAATGTTAAAAAGTGAGGGGGCAAAGAGTAGACTTTGTTTGTTTGTTTGTTTGTTTGTCTGTCCCGAATGCGAAGGGGAATTCCAGTTAAAAGGAGACAGACAGATGGATGGGTGGTATCAGAGGGATGGATGGAAAGCTGAATGGCAATGAAAGTCAAACCAGCAAGCTTCCTTTCCTGGTTAAAAATTAACTGGCATTCATAGCCAATCCCAGAGACAGTTAAAGCATACAGTTTTTCTGTTTGGGGTTTTGATTTCCTAGCCTAATAAAATCTCATCCTCTGTGTTGCTGTGACAATGTGGCCATAAAAATAAAAAAAGTGTCCGTGACTT
>NW_009730895.1:0-302 GCF_000703405.1 Apaloderma vittatum
CAGCGACAGCATCTCGCTCCTCTCCGACCGCCTGCCCGGCACCTACGCCCCGCATCACCTCAAGAGAAGCGTGGTCGAAGCCATGCAGCGGCAAGCGAGGAAAATGTGCAATTACAACAAGATCTTGGCGACAAAAAAAAATCTCGACCACGTCAACAAAATCCTGAAAGCCAAAAAGCTGCAAAGGCAGTCACGGACAGGGAATAATTTTGTGAAGCGCAGGCCGGGTCGGCCCCGCAAATACCCGATGCAGGCCGTGGTCTCGATGCAGGCGTTCCAGGCGGCTCGGCTGGTCAGGCAGG
>NW_009730895.1:333-2120 GCF_000703405.1 Apaloderma vittatum
AGAAAAGAGAAGAAAGCAGCAGTCCCTTGCACCTTGGGCCCGACACCATCACGGATGTGATCGAAGCGGTCGTGCAGAGTGTCAACCTGAACGCAGATCACCGGAAAGGCTGGAAGAGGAAGCGCTGGCTTGTAGAGGAACAGGCCAGGAAGCGGCAGAAGTCTTTACCGGAGGACGAACAGGAGAGCAATAAGAGGTAAGACCCTTACGATTTTGTGCCCCCGCTGTAGTTGTTGTTGATTTTCCGACCTTCCGATCCGTGAAGGAACCCTGCTCTAATGAGCTCTGCTTGTTACATTCACTTTTATGAAGAAATTCAGTTTAGAGGGGACCAGCAGGGCAGTTTCATGTATCCTAAGTTAGTGAACGCACCCGAAAACAGAATCTTAGGGGATGTAAAACTGTCGGGTTTGTGCTTGTGTCTCAAGTGAAACAAGTTTCTGGTCGTCTTGGGGTGAAAAGTACTGTCAGTGTGTTGGCAGCGGGTTTGCCGCTGAGATATCGTAGCAAAGGTTGTTCTGTGTGCAGAAGAAGGAACTGTAAGAGTTACTCGTGCCCCGGGAACCTTCCGATGGTACGGAGACATAAGCAGCGCGGAATGTCAGGTGAGATCAGGTGTCAGACAGCAGAAAAAGAGTAAAAGCAAAGCAGCGAGGAGGAGGAGTTAAGGTGGGCACCTGCACCATCCCCCTGGTAAAGGAGCGCCCGAGAAATCTCTCCTTGCTCTTTCCTTCCCGCGCTTGTCCCCAAAGTCCTCTGCACTAACAGATCAAACTCTCCCAAAGGTCTTCCTTCGCGTGCTTTCGGAATGGTTCTGAAAAATATCCCCCCGCTTGGGTTTCAGGAACAGACCGTGTCACGTAGGCGTTTGGATTCACAGAACGTTGCTGCGACGGCGTGGCCGAAGCGGGCATTGTGTGGCTCTCCTGAAGGCTAAGAGGAGGTTTGCCGGGCGCTATTTTTAGAGTGCAAGAGCAGATAGCATAAGGCACCTTCTAAATTACGTGACTGAGGCTCCGAGGGATAAGCAGTAGCAAGCGCAAAACGACGATCTTTTTGTCGTAATTAATAGTAACGCTGCTATAAAAGGATCGTACATTTCTTAGCCCTCGATCGGGGTCGTTGAATCGCCTTTTTTTACATAGCTGAGACATCTCGTAGATCAGAAACACAGACTTGGTTTTTCTGCCCGCCGGATTAGTAGAGAGGAACAACGGATACGCTAAGATAATCTGCATGGTGAGAAATATGGTAAGATAATCTTCCATCTCTACATTTTTCTTCCAGTTTTTCAGAGACGGTAGCTGAACCTCCCAGTCCGCATGACACCCTCGGGAAACTGCACGAACCTGAAAGCACTGAACAGCCTTTGCCTGCTCTAGCCCAGCGGGAGAAAAAAGCCCCCCGACCCCCAAAGAAGAAGTACCAGAAGGCAGGGCTCTACTCGGACGTGTACAAAACAACAGAGTAAGTAACACGGCTGCAAAGCTGCTGATAGTCCCGTGGAAACTGTCTCCTTTCAGCTAGAGCCATAACGAGCTGCTACTAATGAGCGGCTGAAATAAAACCATCAACTTAATTCCAGCCTGTGAAAAATTACATGCCTGGTAATTATCAGAATCTGACCCAGGGAAGATTTAAAATGTAACCCCGGTCAGAAAGCAGCCTCGAGCAATCTCAGAGTGTTTCTGGTTATTGACCTTGGAGCAGGTAAGAGAGCTCCGCTGAGCAGCCGTAACGATCGTGGCGGGGGCAACGCTGGGGGGGCGCGAGAGGGGGTCAGGGGC
>NW_009730895.1:2151-3491 GCF_000703405.1 Apaloderma vittatum
GGCGGTGACAACGCTGGGAGAGCTCGAGAGGTGTTCAGGTGCCGAGTCCAGTGTCTGCATAAAAGGGGCCCTCGGGTTTCTGGTTTTATTGACTGATCGTCTTCGGTGTGGAAGAATTTTAGATACGCCCCCTGTTTATTTCACAGTTCAGTTCATCGCCTTCGTTTTCCGTGAGATGTTTCGAGTGAAAATCAGCGTCCCTTTCTTTTCCTTTTTTCCGCTGGTTGGCTCACACCTGGCGTGCGCTAAAACACGGGCATCTCCCTGTCCTGACAACCTGCCCGTTCTGCTGCTCTCTGTGGTTACGTACGTTCTCTGCAGCCCATAGAACAAGGGTGTTGAAGTCAAGAATTTTCACTTCTCTTCTAATAGGATCTGACAGATGAAAAAGAGAGAAAATTTGGCACCTTCTCACCAGGCTGTGGGAGACCACAGGGAGACCGGTGGTGTCGTTTATCAGCCGCTCCTGGCGTGTTCTCTTTTCGTAATAGAATTAAGGCATCAATGAAAAGCTCCAGACTAAGGAAGAAACTAAAATCTAAAGCTCCAGACTAAGGGAGAAGCTAAGATCTAGCTCTGATCAAAGCGAGGCTGCTTATGTTTCTAATGATTTGAAAGCAGATGCGCTAAGATTTTTAGCGTGTGGTATAAATGGACATGCAACGTTCAAATATCATATAATGAAAGTTCCATCTGTTGCTTTAGGAGACCTGAGAGAGTCTTCTCTGTTCTTTGTTGTAAAATGTTAGTGCCATTGTCAGGCCTGGTCAGCCTTTATGTCATGGGCAGTGAGCAAACATGTCGTTTGCAAATACAGAAAATGCAAGTCGGGGTTTGTAGGAGGTGGGGATGATGATGGAATCAAGTTCTCCACCCTGGCGAAGGTCTTGTCGGAGCTGAGCTCTGCTTCAGCCCTCCCCTCCCAGCACGTTTTGTGCTGCAGTTTCCCTGGGAGCTCTGAGAGGTCTGATCTCTTGCCCTTGGCCTGTCGCTCCCCGAGCTGAGTTCCTCCCTTGCGCTGATCCCGGCGTTTGTGCTGAGACGCTTCGGAATCTTTGCCCTGCCAAGGAGGCGAGCGCTACGTCCGTGATCCAGGCTCCCTCTCGGCGCGGTTGTTTGATCCCTGACTCTGAAGCAAGGCGTGGAAACGCGGAGCTGGGCTGGGACAGAGCTGTCCCCATGGCCATTGAGGTGTCTCGTCCTATGGCAAGGTGCAGCCTGACGGGCCGATCCCTCCCTTCCTTCACGCTGGCACTGGGTCTCTTCTTTACTAAGTTGGTTCAGCAAACTAAAGCAGCAGGATGATAAAACTTTTTACAGGAGTGTCCAGCGACAGGACA
>NW_009730896.1:0-8492 GCF_000703405.1 Apaloderma vittatum
AGCCTGGTGCAGCGCTCCGGTACCCCCACAGTAAATGAGTATTTCCTTCTATTTAGGTTGAGCCTCCTGTTTTACAGTTTGTGGCCACTGCCCCTTGTCCTGTCATTGGACACTACTGAGTCTGGCCCCAACCTCCTGACACCCCCCTTTAGATAATTAAGCGCTGAGGAGATCCACGCTCAGATCCCCCAGGCCAAACAGACCCCGCTCTCTCAGCTCTTCTTTGTACAATCGACACTCCAGTCTTATCACCTCAGTGGCCCTTCAATGGACTCTCTCCAGTAGTTCCTTGTCCTTGAACCGGGGAGCCCAGAACTGGACACAGCACCCCAAGCCAGCCTAGTTCGCCTGCGAACCCAAGCAGGCGTGAGGTGCAAAGCCCAGGGTCACACACCTGGCTGCAGAAGGGAGCGGTGGTGGGGCTGTCCCAAGCCCCGCGCAGCCCCTCCTCCATTTTGCACCAGCCAAGCTCCTCGGGCTCCGGCTGGGACCTGCTGTCCTGGGCAAGAGCGTGGAGGAGCAGAATTTCTCTGTGAATAACATGGGGCATGCTGGTGGCCAGGCGTGGTTGGCACCAGAGTCTTGTCATTCAGTGGCTGAACATACCTTCTATTCTGTAACTAATTGGTTAAGTGTCTACTTTCGGCTTCTGTAATACTAGCATAAAACTCTCTAATTCCAAGCAGAAGGGAGGAGGTTTCAGCCTGAAAGATAATGGTGCTTGTTGCAGTTTAGAGAACCTAGGCACTTGGAAGGGTTTTGCCCTCCATGCTAGCTGCTGTTTGAGCAATGCTTTGGCAATGTTGCTTCATCATGGATGAGTCACAACGCCGCTCACCTCGGGTGCCCTCACCACATCGCCCAGAACTGACATGACCATGAGAAATCAGCGTGGTAGCACACTCGGAGCCAGCCAGCTTCTGAGGAGCCAGGGCAAGCTGTGGCTGTCCTGGAGTGGGAAGGTGAGGAGAAGCTCTTCTCTAAGCTCCATGAAAGTCAGACTTCTTGTATGGAATTCGTACAGGTGGGAATGTCGAAGTCCTTCCCGGGATCACGAGGTGCTACCAAAATGTTATCTGTACTGCCACATGCAGTCAAACTGCTGCAATAATAATTCTGCCAAAAACAGGGGTAGCCCCTCCAGCTGGGCTGGTGTGTGCTCTGACATAGGCTGGAGCAAACAAGTGCGAGAAGCACGTGGAGAAATGCCTTCACTTACTAAATTAACGGATCAAGAACATTGGGGAGATCAGGAATTAGAGGCAAACTTAGTAATACTGCACAACAAAACTGTTCTTAAAAGAGTGCTGGGGACATCTGGGGTGTACCATGGCGTAAATGTTGCCAAAGCCGGGGCCTTGTACGGGCATGGTTACGTGTGGGTATGAGCAGAGGGCATCTCTGCAGGATGGGCAGTCTCAGGCAGAACTGGTCTGCACGGGTAAACTCTGCAGCAGAGATATTTCCTGGTCTCATTCCAGCTAGAATTTGCAGGGTTTGCCATTTATAAATGGTTTGCCTTGTAAACAAAATATATGGTCTCCAGAGACTGCAGAGAGTCAGCAAACAGAACTCCCTCGTGCCATTTGCAGTTGCCACACAGGATAGAACCACTCTTTGAAAATCAACAGAATATTCTCTTTCTTCACTAATGCCTTTTACTCACCGATTCTAAAGAACTATCCAGAGGAAGGCCGTAAGTATTTTAAAAGAAGATGCCGGTGTCAAGAGAATATTATACAATAAGTGCACTAAGGAGAAATGGGTTTAAACACTGTTATTCCTCAGATCTCATGAAATCCCTCATTCTCTCTCCCAGCAGGTTGCGCACACATAGCAGCTCACTGTGGGTTATGTTAACGTCCAGCTCCATGGAACAGTTACGACTGGTTATTGTATTTTAAGATCATGCTGTACCCTGTTAAAAAAGCTTCAAAACACACTGCTGGTTCTGCGCTCAGACTGTGCACCACTTGGTCCTCTCAACAACGCTGACGTGGTATAAATATATATGTTGACATGGTATAAATACATATGTCAACACATAAACAGGGGAGGCCCAGCCCTGGTTGGTGACCGCTCTGCTAGAGTGCCTGCTAGAAGAGCAATGGGGATAAAACCAAGAGACTCCCCAAATTGAAAATTACTCTGCTGCCGAGTCACCGATGACACCAAGCCACACCATTCCTGTACAAGCACTCACCATTTTGTCTCTGATTGACAGCTCCTGAAATGTACTGTCTGCACAGACCTTTCATGGTAGTGTTGTCTTAACAGCTATTTCAAATTGTTACTAAGATTTAAACTGGAATTTACATGCAATATAGCTTGGGGTACTCACATGCCTGCTTGGTGAGAGGCTGGGGACATACTTTCTGGAAAAGTACGGTTTGCTCACAGATTTTGCCCAACAGCATGGGAGGGTTCATGTGCAGCCCTTGACAGATGACATTTCCTCCGTTAATTACTGTTCTTTCTTCTACTAGAACTACAATAAAAACTCCACGCATGCCCCCTTCCTCAAATACTGCCTCCCACCACCCAACCTGGCCCTTTCCAGAGTGCCACCAACTTTTCCTTATCTCTTTGGTGCTGCTTCAGCATCATCCTTGCGCAAACCACTCTTCTGATACTGGCAGCTACTGGTCTAAACATCGACGCCTGCCAGGAGAGCCCATCAGAGTCACAGCAGAGGTGGGCAGATGTGGAACAAGCAGATGGTAGGACTTCTTCGGTAACTGTTTCCCTGTCTGATATGTTTCTGTGAGTACCACAGCTGTACTGCCCTTCTCGAGCATCTGCTTAAGGCACGAAAGGTTGGAGAAGGGTATGATAATAAGAACATTAAGAATGTTGTTTGTGTGCCTTTTTTTCCTTGAAAAATGTTGCCTCAACCAAACAAAAATGATGACAAGCCTCTGCATCTGCTGGGAATTGCAAATTATTACCCAGCTCGCACAGTGTGATCGCTGATAAAGTACATTTGCTGAGGTGACAGGAGGCCCCTTGACAGCGCTGGTGGTGATTCAGGCTTTTAGGCATTCGTCTGCAGGTGAGTTTTGCCACCAGAGTTCCAGGGTTGCCTTAATTTATCTTTAGGAACCTCATCTGTTTTTTTCCTAATTTGAAATCTTACCAGCATATTGGACAGTGCGGGGGAATCTCTCATTTGCAGGTGGAAGCTTTTCTTACTGTGTTTTGTTTTCTCTTTTTGTAGCCGGCGAGCTGATACTTCAATAAGGGATAGCAGATGCTTCCGAGCACAATACTGTACCGTGGTGCTTCCACCGATGCCTCTGAGACAGACCTCATCCCACCTCGGATGCCTCTGATGACTACTGCACCATATATGAATTAGTATAACCACCATCACAGTCCAAAGCAAAATAAAGGTAATGTTAGCCAGAAGAAAATGCCCTTATCTTGTTTTTTTTCTTAAGACCTACGGCTGAAATAAGATGGAATTTAAATCATAGAATCATTCAGGTTGGGAAAGATCATTAAGAGTCTGGATTTGGTAGTTCTTTCTCTCCTTGCTCTGTGCTTCACACGCTCATTTTCCCTTACATCTCCTTCATCTCTCTTTTCTTACCTCCTTACGCGGTCACTCATGCTTCAAATACTTTGCCAGCCAGTTCGTTCCAGCACCTTCACTTCCCTTTTCTAAATAATACTGAAAACTATGTTTTTCAGAGTTGCCCTTGTTGCAATAATTAATCTCCCTGTGTTTCCACCCCTGGTATTGTTCTGGGTTGTACACATTTTTGAATTCAGTCTTTGATCTTGTGAGGAAGCCTGAGGGTACAAGTTCCTGCAGGATTGGTGCTCTTTGTTAAAAATTTAGGATGGCAGGGATCCAGCCTTGCTCTGGACTGTTTCGGTAAATGCCCTGGCCACACTCTGCACAATAGTCCTAAATAATTAAATGTTTTTAACAACATATTGTTGTTTCATTCTACAAAGTCTGTGTAGATTCTTCCTTGGCAGGCTTTTTTATTGAATTATGCAGGAATTGTGATTACTTCATCTTTCAAATGGCACCGTGTTCCTTTCTCACACAGTTATGTAGTATTAAATATCCATGCTTTCCAGCTCCCAGCTTCAATGTTATTTCTTTAACAAGTGCTGAGTAGTGTGAAACTAAAGAACAATGCAGTTGTACAACTGAAGCAGGAGAAAGCATCGGGGGTTTGTAAGATGTTCCTGTGAATGCGTGTGTATGTGTGTGCACCGAATAGAGTGGTACCCAAGAGAGCGGCGTAGGCATTTGCAATCAAATCTCACTTAAATTTAAAACTTGTTCCTTCTGCTAAACATGCAACTGTTTCTGTTCTCTCTGCAAATTCCACCTCTCGGCTTGTTACCAAACCTTTCAGAAAAGACACAAGCCCAAATCTTCCTCTGATCAGGCTCTTTGTGTCTTTTGTGTGGTCGTTATTTAGACTGTAAACTTGCCAAAGTAGGAAATGTCTTACAAAAAAAAACCCCAAACAACAAACAACTACACTGTCCCATTTCACATCCAAATTCTTCTCCCACACCAGCTGTGTGTGTTTCCCTAGCAGCAAGTCTTCTGTTAATGAATGACTTGTTCTCACTAGCTCCCCGGGCTGGATACATGGCTTGTAGCTCCCACTCCTACAGAGCAGAGCTCCTTCCCTCGTAGCTTCTGGTAAATGGAACAATGACGACATACACAAAGCCTCGTGTCTCTGAGCCTGACCTTGGTACTTGGGATCATTAACTAACCTGGAATGCCAACGTAACGTAACTAGCTGCTAGTTAAACATCTTTAACATAAGCAGAGCCCCGTTGATGGCCTGGTGTGGGGATTCTTGCAGGTTTTACCACAGGCTGCCATTTCTAAGCCTGCTTTAAAAGAGAGAAAAACTAATTCCCTGATCAGCAGAGCCAGAGAAGTGGCACCTGATACATTTGTTTTTACATTTGCTTTTTTGTCCAGAGTGCATTCTCTGACACTTTGGAGGTTTTCAAAATTAGGCCCTGAGCAGCTTTGTTGAACTCTGAGACTGTCTGTGCTTTGAGCAGGAGACAGGACTAGATGGGCTCCAGTGATTCCTGCCAACTTAAATTCTTATTTTAATAACAGCTGAGTTCATCTGCAGGTTTCCTCCATTCAGAGCATTAATTAAGACTCTGTCCTCCTCTAACTAGGCTGGATTTTTCACAAAACTCACAGGAACTGAGCATTTCTGGAATCTCTGTCTCTGTCTGATTTGCATAAAATTGGCCAACAGGTTCAAAAGCTACCGGGAGGTAAAAGACAGCTGAGGCAGACAGATGGACACTCCCTTCCCCACACACAGAGGACAACTGTATAAGCCTTGTTTTCTTAAGAAAACCTTTCTTCCCTTTATGTTTGTGCAGAAAACTTGTCAAGTGTGCATCTAATGAGGCCTGGAGCCATGCTACGTACTCCCAGCTGCAGCCAACCTGAAATAATACCTCCCCGAAGCCAGCAGCACGTTTCCTACAGCTGAGGCATTTGCTGTGCAATCCCAGCTATGCCGAGAAGTTGAGACATTTAGGAACAAAACTCCGGGCATCTTCTCTCCCCACCGATGGCCGGAGATTACAGCGTTGTGCTCACACGAGCGTGCGCTTAAGTCCGCCTGGTGCCTTGTCCGTTTCTGCCAGCGGACGCGGGAGCCTGTCTGTTACCTCTCCATGTTGTCCTCGACTTTCTCACAGCCTAGAGTGACGGAAAGGGGAATTTGACCTCAGCCTGCTCGAGACCGCCTGGCTGTCTGCCTTTCCCTTTTCGTCTACTCTTTCCTAGGATGCAGTCACACGACAAAATTACCTTGAGTCATCTGTCTTGGGTGTTTTTCCCATGGGTTGCTTGTGATAAAGGGCAGACAGACTAGGCGTGTTAATAATCGGCGCTGTGAGGGGAGACACTGGCGTGGCGTGAATCCATTGGGGACTGTACGTGCTTCTGAGATTTCCAGTACTTGGGCCAACTTCACATTCCTCCTCAAGGTCTCTTCTAAAAGGGACCAGTGTCACAGTTTCAGTCCGCACAGCTTGCCAGATGAGCTGAGAGACTCCTCTAGCAGCCACGGCAGCAGATTATTCAGTTTCCCTTTCTCTGGGTTTGCGGAGAACACACCTATCTTTCTCCACGTTTCATGGCCCTCCACATCTGTATTTCCAAAGCACAGGAGCCTCAAGGCACTAAGCCAACAACAGGACAGTGCTGAACACAAAGATGGTTTTGTAACCACATCAGCTCAGCCCAACACAGATCAGCTGCAGCAAACCCTGCAGATTGTTTCACCTCCCCACCTGGTCCCATTATAACCTCCCATCTCTGCCAGTTCTCAGCTGATAGCAAAAGCTCCTCCTTCAGCTCTGTAACTCTTAACTTTTCATTTTTCCTTACTTTCAGTGAAATGCTCTTGAGGGCTGGCAGATACTCAGTTGTGGCATCGACCTCTCTGAATTCAGGGGTTTGGAGGTGTTCCTTCATGCCTGTTGTGTCCTTTGAGAAGTGGCTGCGTTGTCCCAAGTCTGCACATTCTTTACTGCTCTACTTGTTGCTATGGCTGGTGGTGCCAAGCTTCAGTCTGATTCTTCTGGGAGACTAGACAGAAAACAGCATTTTCTTCCTTTCTGCTTTGTTTATGCCCCCGGCCTCTACAGCGTTCTCCCTCACTATCAGCCAAAACATGTTATCTCTCATAATTTACAACAGTGAATTGGTCTTCCATGGCTGTTTGAAGATATTTGCTCTCCTCCGAGAAATACAGTCCATTTTTGACGGGGGTTACTTTTCCCCATGCCCTCATATTTTTGGGCGTCTTTCATTACAGAGATCAACCACTTTTGGCACTGTTATTCTAGCTGCTATTTTGATGCTCCGGGACTTCTTCAAGGTGTTCCCTGCATGTCTTGCCTGCACACTGGCTACCTATGTGGCATTTCTCTGTACAACCTCTCCTTGATGCCCCTAAGGATCTCACACTACCTCAGAGAGGCTGATCTGTTCTCACTACACCACCTCAATTTTTTTTTCCTCCACACCTTTCAAGACCAATACCTTTCCCACAGCCTCATAATGTTGTTTTTGAAGACCATCTGAAAGGTCATAAAAATATATACACATCACAGTTTGTGTCTGAAAGCCCTCCCCTAAAAACACGCTTCTCTTTCTGCAACTGGGGAGTGGAAATGTCCCATGTTCAACTGAAATGTAAAATGTCTACTCTTCCACCTGCTGTGTCTCACCTTCAGGAAGAAGAGTCCTGGCTGTGTAACACATCTGGAAATCCTGTGGTGACAAGGAACAGGTGCAATTTTGCTGCCTTGCTTTGCCTTTGTCATGTTTTGTTTTGTTTCCATCTTCTTTTCTTCTCCACTCCAGGCATCACTCCAACCAAGGCCCCCCAAGGTCTTGCCCCTACTGACCACTGACACAGGTGATGTCATGACAGTGGGGAGTTACACTCATCACGAGCTGGTGGGTGCTGCCTAGCGCACTGAGGAAGAGCAGGATGAGGAGCAGGGGGTTTGGGAGGCTCGGGCACCATATTCTCATTAGATTTATAATAATATTTTATTGTTACTGTTATTATCTTTTACTTCTTACACTGCTCTCATCTCAACCTATGAGTTTTAGTTCTTTTCATTCCTCCTGCCCTTCCCCCTGGGAGGGGCTCAGTTGCGGACTGGGCTTAAACCAGGACAGTGGGAAACAGAGACCAGGCTCTGCATGTTTGGGGCTTGAACTGTGGCTCAGAACCAGACCATCGTGCACACTCAGAACCAGGTGCTGGGGATCACGACAGTTACACATGCTTGAGTCCTGCACTTTGGAGTTGTAACACCAGGCTCATCTGGCCAATTTTTGGGCTCAGAAACAGAGACCAGATCCCACATTTCAGGGGCTTGAAACAAGGCTCATGTAGCCAGGCTCATTTGTTAGAGACTACATCCAGGGTTTCACCGTCTTTCAGCCAGGGTCACTAAGTTGGTTCCAGGACTCGGAGGCTAAGTGCTAGTTGCCATAAGGGTGGCTGAGCAGTTTTTACTGCCTTAACAGCAGTAAATCACTCTTTCAAAGAATACTGCTTAAAGGATGGGGAAAAGAGGTGAGGAGATTTTCCAGCTGGTTAGTAGAAAAGGTAGTAAGACAGTGTGCACCTAGAGACAGCAAGCGTAAAGTTGTTCAGAAAGTTTTATCGAGCTGTTTGTCTTCGGGGTGCTTGGAACCAGACCTAAGCACGGCTTTTCTAGTTAAAACTCTCGTTATGGAGATGAGAAGGTACCAAAACATCAACAATTTTTTAATGAACAATAAAAGGCTGAACATGAGCCAGATTAAACGCGATAGCGGGAGACTGTGACCACTGACTCAATTCAAGGCACCGAAAAACTCGCTCCCTGCCACCCACCTGGAGCGAGTGAGCAAAGTTACATACGGGATGAGCTAACTTTAACGTACCTAACCAATACTGAAACCAAGAGGT
>NW_009730897.1:0-1551 GCF_000703405.1 Apaloderma vittatum
TTAATATATATAAAATATATTTATATTTTACCTTCTTGAAAGCTGTACTATATGCAGGAACAGACCTGCATCGGATCTGGTGCTATGCTGAACACAGAAGAGCTATTAGCCTAACCACACAAAACTGCTCTTTTAAGATACAGTCTTGTCATTCTCACCACAGCATTAGACTGGTAAGCATAAAAATATCAACTTGCATCACTTCAGACTATTTTTAAACATTTAAATTACATCAAACCCAATTAAATTTGTAGTATGAAGAAGAGATTTTGTGGAGAAGAGATTTTTGTGGCTGGTCCTAACAATGTATTAGAAAATTATGAATACCTCTAAAGTATCAAATTAAATATGTAATAAAATTAAGTTAAAATAGTTGACAGCATCTGGCTTTTAACACAAGGTCAGAGGATTTGCTTCTCAGGACATTCACTCTAACAACTGGAAAATGATTTTTTGAACCAATATTACAGCATCAACTCCTTTATTTTCACCCAAATAACCCGAAAGCTTTTCCTGACTCCTCCTTCCCACTTCCCACCCCTCCCTGCACCTTGACTGCATGAGAAAGGACAGCCACAGAGTCAGCAGCTCTCATACTGCATTGCAGCATTAACACTGGACAGAAAACAAACTCGCACGCAAGATTTGGACACGCTGTTCTGATTCAGAGCTAGGAATTTTACCCATAGGGTTACACTGACATTTAGAAAGAAGCAAAGTCCAAACGCTATTACTGAAACAGCATAACATTACTATATCGCAGTAGAGAAAAACAGCTTTAAGACACTGTTTTCAATATCAATTTAAGTACCTGTTTGCAACACCAAGCCAGCCCTGATAATCAAACACAAGATCCCTACCTGACATATGCATTCACCTATAATGCATCTGCTTTGTTTTAAATAAAACGCATTTACTAGTTTTTGGCATTTCTTAAATACCTGTCCATGTAGCACTCTTCTGTCTTAGCTATGTCCCAGCAGTTTTGCAAAGTTCTCGAAGAAGACAGGAAACAGCTGGAGCATGCCCAAAACAATCTTGGTTTGATTTCTCTTTGCTGAAGAGTGGTTCACTGTGTCTGACAAGATCTCAACCAGGTACAAACTTAGCTCTTTGTGATCATACTAATGTTCCTCACTTAGAAATAACAAGGACAAAATAATATATAACCCTCCCCATAGCTCTCAGTACTCAAAACAACAACCAACAACTTTGTAAGTTTTATCAAAACCCATATCTATTTTATGGAGAAGCAACCTGCTTTTCAATTATGATACTAGCTTAGACTAATAGATGCTATTCAAGGCAAAGAGCATTCCTCCGTTTGTTTTTTTTTTTAATACACTTTCTACAGTTACTTTATAGGCTAAAGTGCTAGAATAAATATATATATATATAAATCAGTACTGAAAAATATCTATTATAATAAAAAATAATTCCACTTGCTGATTATTTTATTCTACTCCTAACATTTAAAATATTTTGAAGGCTAGTCTCCGTCTAACAGTGCATGCTTTAATGAATTAAAACACACTATGCAAGACAAGCTAT
>NW_009730898.1:0-1801 GCF_000703405.1 Apaloderma vittatum
GGGGCAGCAGTGCCTCTGGCAGCCACAAAGGCCGGAGGAAAAGAATAATTTTTCCTTCCTTCATCCACCCTGTACCCTGCCTCTTGGAGGTCAGTAGCGGAGAGGCCGCGTAGGTGCGGCAGCACCGCTCCCGAATTCCTCCCGCACCAGCGGTCTGGGAAACATCAGCGATCTCTTGGGATAATTTAGGAAATGTTCCCGCACCGGTACCCCAGAGCCAATGAAGTAAAATGATGTCTATCTACTTAAACATTTTTTTTCTTTTTCTGTTTTTTTTTTTTTTTTTTCCTTAGTGATGGTGGGCATTTCTAACCTCTGCGCTCTTTGATCTGGAGTTTGGGAATCTCTGGGGGGACATGGCTGTTCCCAAACGTTCAGCTCTGTTGGCGAGAGCTCATTTAGCGACGAGTCCTATGCCTTCTGCATTTATAAACACGCATGACTTTATCAAGATAATTGAGATGAAGTTCATTGTAAAAAATGCTTTGTTTAAACAGCAACCAGTAAGATGAAGGACCCGTAAATATTTACGAGCAGCTCGGTTAATTCAAGATTAAGGGGAGAGCTGGGAGACCTGGTGTTTAATGTTTTTTTACCTCTGAAAAAAAAAAAAAAAAGCAAAAGCATGCAGTGCCAGGAAAAGGTGTTGCATTGCTTCCCATCCATTGTCGAGAAGATACCTATAATTCTTTTAAAACAGGAAGAACCATGGTATAATAAAACCATTGAGATGGCTAGACGTCTGGACCTAATGAGTTTACGATATGCTATGGCACTTTTCTTTGAAACCACCTTATTTTGATGTTTGTGTTTGTTAGGGGGAAAAAAAGGCTAAAAAATGCAGACAAACTAGGTCTTAAAATCTCGGACTATAAATTTCAGTACGTCAGACTTGGGCCAAGGCAACAGACTCAAAAAGGACCCGACAGTCATGGAACTGAGAGATTTTACAAAGTCCCCTGATTTGTTGAAATATATTTTATTAGATATTCTACTGCCACGAATCCTACGATGTTAGCCTCCATATTTTCAAAAATAACCATGGAAGAGAGTGGTCTATAACTAACACCACGTAAACAATTGTCTTTCCACACACTCTATTATGCTGATTTTAACACAGGCTCTGGTAAGAAATTATAATCAAACCCACACCACCTCTTTGTAATATTTTATCTCAGATAGACTGACAGACTTTACCGTGTGTATTATCTCTTTTTTATTTTTCTCCCTTTGTTTACCTATTTCTAATATTATTTACCTACTTTTAATATTGTGTGCGTTTCTTTCAAAATGGCAGAGAGAAAACCAAAGGTCTCGAACAATGAATTGCAGTTCTGCCATGGAAATTACTTTTATGTCAAACTGAATAATAATTTAACTATTACCCGATGGTTGCCTTAATATATGTTTGTACATATGCACAGCCGCGTGCACATGCATTATGCCGAATAATTCACAGGCATGTGTGATGAAGGGGGGAGGTGAATAAAGATTCGTCTTTACTTTCGTTTGCATAAACCAATCCATAAATACGTAAATGCACGGGCAAACAAAATAATGTGCTCGAGAGAAAAACCATATAACTCTGAAACTACCACACATGGAGAATTCGTGGTGTAATATGTGGGGAAACATGATCGAAAACGCGATAGCAGGCGGTTTTCAAAGCTAAGGCGTCTTTTCCTGGCTGCCATGTGTAAACGAAGAGCATTCTTTGTATGTAGTTAATTATAGCACTGGCAAAACAAAACAAAATTTAAAAGAAAATAAAAAAGGCCACCGAAGCGTGCACTGTAAAAAA
>NW_009730899.1:0-10990 GCF_000703405.1 Apaloderma vittatum
AGGAGGACGGAGCCAGGCTCTTCTCAGGGATCTCCAATTACAGGACAAGGGGTAATGGGTTCAAGCTGGAGCACAGGAGGTTCCACAAAAATATTACGAAAAACTTTTCCCTGTGAGGGTGACAGAGCACTGGCACAGGCTGCCCAGAGAGGTTGTGGAGTCTCTTCCTCTGGGAGATGTTCAAAGCCCACCTGGAAGGGTTCCTGTGTGACCTGTTCTAGGTGGTCCTACTTTGCAGGGGGGGTTGGACTAGATGATTTTTGAGGGCCCTACCAACCCATAACATGCTGTGATTCTGCGACTCTGTGATAGCTATCTCAGCGTTACTGTTACTGCCTCCACTGACACCAGAGGCTCATTCTGTCCTGGAGAACAATGACTTGGCTTCACTTTTTCACACATCCATGACATTTCAGTGGATTACAGTGATATGACATGTCTGGCTTTAAAAGGTTTGACAAATGTCTCTGTAATATTACCCCATCTCTTCACAACCATGTCCTTTGCTCCCTTTGTCAGTGTCCACTGCAAAATATAATTATGTTCAAACCTCTTTTCTGACCTTTGGGGGAACCAGTGACTTGTGCCCAGAATATGTGAAAGATCAGCTAAAGCCTACAAATGAAAATCACTGCTGGCAATTCAGCTCTCCACTAGGGTGGAATATCTTAAAATTACAGTGAAGCTCCTTGGTCTAGAAAGTTACAGTTCTTGCAATCCTTGTCCAAAACTATGAGAAGATCTCCCATAAGGTCAGAGACACTAGGAGCATCCTAACAGTTTGCTCTCAGTGGTATGTATATATGTTCAACTTGGTCTTCTCTATGAACACAGAGTATTTCCACACTGGCGAATATCAGGTCAGTGAATAGGAGCTTTGCAGAAACAGAATGCTCAGCCCCTACTGGGAAGCAAGTACTTCGCTGTCCTAAATTGGCACTTCAAGCCAACTCAAAAGTGAATTGAAAAACTAAGAGTTTTATCCAGTTTTCAGTGGCTGGAATGATAGGTAAAAATTCTTCTACTTCTAAAGAAGTAAAAGAACTCCTTACAGTTCTGGAAAGGATTCAGAAATTGCCATTCTCTGACAGCTGAGAGGGGAAAGTGTCAGAACGTAATGCAATATCTAAATTCATTGCATGCTTATCCTCGCCCCTCGGCATGCTAAAGTTGCAGAAAGAAGGAAATAAATAGTAACAGAGCAAAGCAAAGAATTAACAGCAGATTATAATTCACTGTAATTTCATGAGGCAAGAAAAGACATCTCCTGCCAGTTGTGAGCATGGATGCTGGAGCAGAAAGCCCAGAGCTGGGAGGAGGTGTTGCATAATATTTGTAACCTAACTGTGTGGAATTCAGAGAATCATAGAATGCGTTGGGTTGGAAAGGACCTCTAAGGGTCATCCAGCCGAAATCCCCTGCAGTGAGCAGGGACATCTTTAGATGAGGTTGCTCAGAGCTCCATCAAGCCTGGCCTTGAATGTCTCCAGGGACGGAGCCTCCACCACCTCTCTGGGCAACCTGTGCCAGTGTTTCACCACCCTCAATAGTGAAGAACTTTTTTCTAACATCTACTCTAAATCTACCCTCCTCTAGCTTAAAACCACCGCCCTTCGTTCTGTCGCTGCACACCCTTCTAAATAGCCCCTCCCCGGCTTTCCTGTAGCCCCTTCAGTTACTGCATCTTCGGGGCTTTTTCAGAAGAGCGTTATTACAGAGCCACACACTAAATGTGGGGCAGCAGAGGTGCAAGATGGGCACTGCGCTGCGTCACTCGGGAGTGTGTCCCACTTCAGTGATGCCAGTGGGGTCAGAGGGATTTGCCTTCTTCTCTACCCCTGTACTTACACGGATGTAAATTATTGCAGGTTTTGCTGTTTTTTTGTTATATTAGAGTTTAACCATTAGAAGGACAATGAAGACGACGTTAACGTTTCTAGTCTTGACTGTGAATTGTTATGTTCTTAGCACCAGAACACCTGTGTGTTTGGCACACTTTCCCTCTTCCCACAAAACTCGCCTGCCATCTTCTGGCCAGGCCACCAAGCACCGAGGGGCTGGCTGGAAATGCACTTTGAAGCGTCTGTACGGAATGGGCTTTCCAATTGTTAACACAACCAGCCAAGCAAGAGAGTTGAAATTAAATTTTGCTTTGGGTTATGAAAATCCCCCATCACAGAAGAATTTAGCTTTCGAGCTGTGCAAAATCTCTTCCTCTTGATTTATAAGGATTTACATGAGTTTTTCCTTCTATCTTCATACCTGCAAATATCCTGAGAGTTTCCCATTTATTCCAAGTCTGAAGAAGACATTAAGCCAAAACAGTCATTAATAAGCTGGTCTGACATTTAAATCACAACTTCGGTGGCTTTACAGGAAACCAGTACTGAAATTATGGTTTTCATGAACATTTATTAAACACTGATGTTGCAGTGGAACGAGGCTGAGCAAAGTTCATGTGGTGTCAGGTTCCAACACAAGTATTTGATATGGCTTTAATCAAAGTCAACGCTAGACTTCGATATCACCTTAGGAAGCCCTAAGGAATTTGCTAACTAGGAGTAAAATCTTGCTTAGAAGTCAGGTGTTAAGATTCCAAAACAATTCTTTGCTCCTCATGATCTTCAAAACAAAGCAGAATCTCTTTCTGAGGAACATGAGTTACTTCAGGTACGAGAACCACCAGCTGACACTTCACAGCTGGTTGTGCAGCACTTTAGCTTGCATGTGCATAAATACTCCCTTTAAAGTCTATGACTAATCCACAAGAGCAGAATGATGGGATTTTTTCTTCCAGGTTAAAGCAATCTTGCAGGGAAATGAAATCATATTAAAATCAAAACACTTCACAAACTTCATTGCATTAGTGAACTTGAGAGACAAGTCAGAAAAGGGGAAAAGGCTATGATGATGTTTTCAAAATAGGACACTGATCTGCATTTTCTTTGCAATATCAAATGCAGCACGCAGTGCATCTTTGTAATATATGCATGCACTCTACATCTTATATGCATACTATATGTATACATATTACACATATAAATGCAAATAACATATCCTAAAAATAAATACTTGGATTGCTCAGAATTTTTCTGTTTGCAGTGCCTCAATATTAAAATACAAAACTTGTTCATAACAGAAATTCTGTGCTCCACATCACTTGCATTTAAGAGGGATAGGGTGGGAACTGCAAGCACCTGTATAAGGACGCAAAACATCAGCCGGGTGAGTTTCAGTACCCTCCCAAAATTCACGAGGCCACTTCTCACATCACTGATGGAGACTGTATTCTCCAGTCTCAGGGCTACACTTCCTCTCACCCAGCTTAATTCAAATGAAGGGTTGGAAACCATCCAGCCTCCCCAGACAGGCAATGAGAAGATATCTTCTCTGGCATCTCTGGAGAAGGACTCCACAAGTGTCTAAGACAGTGTGTGTCTGTCATCACCAGCTCCTCAGGAAGCCTGGATATTTAAATTAGAGCAGGCTTTGGACAGCAGTCAGCCAAGAGGAATCCTACCCAGGTGTCCTGAGATGGTGATCAAACTAAAGAGCTGAAATGAGCTTCTTTCTCTCCATTAATAGAGGAAGCAAGGCTGTCTGGACACCCAGCTTCAACTCTTCAGGGTCAGGCAAAAGTCTGCTGGACATTAGTCCAGATTTCTGTATCAACCCCAAGAAGTTTTTCACTGTTCATACTAAGATCTGAATTTCCCTAGGGCAAGAGAGGTCATCTAGACCTTTCTACATTGGTCATCGCACCAAACCTTCTTTTGCACTATTCTACAAATCACTTTTGCCCTACTTCATGTGAGACAAAACTGCACTACCCTCTTCTTCCCACTCCCTCGTCAAGACGGCAGCTACACGCAGCCTGAATTACACCAGTCCCTCTGACCCAGCCCCATGCACGGTTAATGTTCAGACCTGTCTTTATGCCGACTGTATTCCAGGATTTACAAACACATTGCAGAAGGCTTTTCATGGGAGCAATGTTAGCATGCGCCTCTACCAGGGAGGATCTTCCAAGAAGACACATCTTCTGCTGTGGCAGATCTAGTGTACAGTATAAATTCCCACCGTCTCTACTTTCGCCTCTCGCATGTTGCTTGTGAAAAAATATCAACTCTTCTGAAGACTGAAATCATCCTGAAAGATGTACCGTTTTAGCTAAAACCAGAAAGTTACTTCTTCCAGTATGCTTCACTAATTAAAAAAAAAACACCAAAAAACAGTTACAATATAGAACAGCTGAAACTTTCAGTTGTTTTTGACCAGTTTTATATTAGCTAAGTGGTGTCAACCAGCCTGAAGCGATCTCATTGGTGACCAGCAGTACAAGTCAGCCCGTGAGCCGTGTCCAGTCATCGGGCACTAACTCAATTTAGTAGCCTCTAGATTAGCAAAAAGCTCCCACTTGGGACTGCGTATGCAAAGGGCAGGGAACTAGGGGCAGGCTTGTTCAGCATGTGTCTTCAGAAAACAGAATTTTTTCTGCTGAGGCTTTGTACTGAGTTTAGTGAGACTGGCAGTTACAGTGTGAACCCCAAGGCTGTTCGGCAATGGCCAACAGAGTCCCACAAAGAAGTGGAGGAAAGCTCTGGCAGACGAGGCTCAGCCCAGTTGTGACAGGGAGATTCATGTTTCCACAGCTGGGATTTCCTCTACAAGGCAGGATTTACCAGGAAAACCACATTTTCTGCTGTGGTATGTCTAGTTTCCAGTATAATTCTGATTCTCTCCACTTATGTCTTTCACAAGAGAAGTATCACAAAGTAAAATGAATGTCAAGCCTTGAGTTGAAGGAACCTGACCCGCTATTTGTTATTTCACTTCGTAACTTGGGGGTTCTATGATTATACTCCTGATGCTTGAATATCTGAGAGTAACAGTTCTACTAGGCCTTTGCTTTCTGTATATTGAGTTAGAATAGCCAGATCTTGCCTTTCAGCTGCACAGCTCAGCACGTGCAGCCATGCATCACCTCATAAGGGGAAAAAAAGTTGAGTATAATGTATAATTATTTTCATTAGCTATAAAATACCACATATAGAGCAAGGTTTTATACGTACAGCTGCTATTTAATTTGTGTTTTCAAAGGGAAAAATGTCATTAATGAGGATAAAAATTAATGCTTGGTCTGCGTTTTATTTATTACATTTACAGCTGTAAAACACAAAGCAATGCTGAGGTCAGAGAAATTGCTACGATGAGATTTTGCTCTTGTATGTGCTCCACACAACATATCACAATTATTTCTATTTCCCCCTCTCAGTCAGGCACACCATTTCTGAACCGTTACCTGGCATTTGAAAAAATGAGCTGCCCCCTCTGTCAGGCTTTTCCAGCTTCCCGCTTGTTTTAGCAAAGACACATTTTTCTTTGAACAAATAAATATTGAGCTCACATGAAGTAATAGCCAAGATCAGCTACAGAACAGAAACTGATACTAAAATCCAGAAAAATAATGAATATCAATTCCTAGGACAAATTTCTAGCATCGGCTCTAAGATAATTTAAATATATTTTACTACTTTAACATTCAAGTTATTTTTACTCAGTATGTAATTTTTAGTAATCCATGCTGCCTTTTTGTCATGGATATAGTTTAGTAGTCATGGCAGTATTGGGTTGATGGTTGAACTTGATGATCTTAGAGGTCTTTTCTAACCTATGATTCTACGATTAATAATAGGATCAGGGGAGGGGGCTGGGAAAACTGTTAGGAGAGGGTATGATATCCAGCAGGCAAGGACATAACATTGCCTGTCTCATGCAAGATGCACCCAAACAATCAAAAATCACAGCAGGAGAAAAAGGCATATTTGGCAATAATAAAAGAAAATATCTTTATTCACTCCTTTTTGATGCTTCGCTAAGTCTTTAAATCAGGTCTGGAATACCTAGTTTGCAGCTCTGGAAAAGAAAGGAAATCTCCACAACACAAGCCACAACGTGTGTGTGGCGAATTACGAAAGACAGGCATTTCTCCATGTAGAGCTTGGAAAAGAAAACGGCAAATCCGGTGTAGGTGAAGGATCAGGGAGGCGCGATCCTGGCCTGTATCAGGAACACTGTGGCCAGCAGGAGCAGGGATGTGATTCTGCCCCTGTGCTCAGCACCGGAGAGGCCGCCCCTCGAGCCCTGTGTGCAGGTCTGGGCCCTCACTGCAAGAAAGACCTTGAGGGGCTGGAGCGGGTCCAGAGGAGAGCAACGAGGCTGGGGAAGGGACTGGAGGGAAAGTCCTGTGAGGAGAGGCTGAGGGAGCTGGGGGTGTTTAGCCTGGAGAGGAGGAGACTCAGAGGGGACCTTATCACTCTCTACAACTGCCTGAAGGGAGGGTGCAGTCAGGTGAGGGATGGGCTCTCCTCTGGGCAACCAGTGACAGGACGAGAGGGCACGGCCTGAAACTGCATCAGGGGAGGTTTAGGTTGGATCTCAGGAAGCCCTTCCTCACAGAGAGGGTGCTCAGGCACTGGGATGCACTGCCCAGGGAAGTGGTGGAGTCACCGTCCCTGGAGGGGTTTAAGGAGAGGCTGGATGTGGCACTTAGTGCCGTGGTCTGGCCGATGTGATGGTGTTGAGTCATAGGCTGGACTTGATGGTGTCACAAGTGTTTTCCAGCCGCAAAAATTCTTTCCAGCCTCAACAATTCAAGCGGTGTGCTGCCCAAAGGCCCCAGCACAAAGCGGAACTGGTGCCAGAGAAGCCGGGAGCCCATGCTGCTCCGAGTGCAGCACTTCAGGCAGGATCTGGGCAGCAGAGCTCTGGCTGATGACCGGACAGTGTTGTCCACGTCTGCCCTCCTCACAGAGACAGGAGGCCGGTGGCAGGGGGCACAGCTCTGCTGCCGCCAGAGAGACGGCAGGAAGGGGGTTGCACTCCTTAGATACATCCCTTGTCTCTTTCTTGTCTTTTCTCCTTGCTAAGACTGCTGGTTATAGTTAGGAAATGAAGTAAGTACGCCAGCGAGCAACTGTTCATATAGTTCATTCTCTTATCACGCTTTTTTTTTCACAGGACGCAAAACCCAAACGCTGTTTCTCTGCACAGTTTTAGAGAAAATTGTAGGGCCATAAACAGCAAGGTCTAACCTATTTCTTCACGATCAGCTCTTTACTTGAAAGAGTGAGACTGTGAAGAAATATGGGGAAAATTACAGAGCTAAGAGATCTTCCTCATGCAGATGATGCACTTGCATGTGAGTCTTGTCTCCCACCAAATCTCATCTCCATGTTTTGACTTTCCCATGTGTGCCTTGCTTTATCGAGATAGAAAACTCTTCCAGGCATTTTGAATGTTCCAAGTGAGCATTGTCTTAAAATAACAAGCATAAAACCACGCTCCTCCACTGAGGGAAACAGAATGAGTGCTCATCTGTTACAAACATTGTCACTTCACACAGATGTGAAATCAAAACAAATCTTTCGCACATACAAGTTATTACAATTTGTTTTGTCAAATGTTTATTCCAAGTAAATTGCCTTCTGCATTCTTATCTTCTTTTAAGAAATGCAATGTAAGCCCATGGCATTTAGGTGTAGAGAAGGAATAAAACCCAAACTTAATAAAACAACTAATCTTAAACATGTTCATTTTCATAGGGAAATTCTTAATACATTGAAAAAGTCCCTATATCAAAAAGAATATTTACAGGTTTCACCTTTGCTTTTCAAATGTTATCTTGATTTGTTGTTCTTCTCTTCAGAAGACGACACAGATATAAACTATTCTTGGGTAAAGACTATTGGTGTCTTTAATGATAATATTACAAAGAGATATATTTCCATTGAACTGTAGGTAGTAATATGTTAGTCTTTAAATATTTGCCAAGTACCACATTGGAAGTGCCACAGACGCAAGCCTATCCGTACCAAACTGCTGAACAAGGAAAGTCCCCGGATCTCTGCGCATTAGCTGCAGTTCGTGCTCATGAGCAGCGCGCAGACTGACAAAGCCACAAACACGGCGCTGGGCTGGCACAACTGCTGACACAAGCTGTCCCTGCGGGAGGTGATGAGCTGCTTCACCAAGGCACAGCTGGGTGTCACCCACATCCTGAATCCACCAAAGCCAACAGTAATGAAACATTAATATTTGGCTTTTTTAAAAATGCAGACTAGTCTCCTTTATACTAGAATATCACCCAAGAATAAGAAAATCCCCTTTAGGTTCCTTTCATGACTATTGTTTTTTGTTTCAGTCCAAAGTATAGACATCCTTATTGATCACAATGAAAAATCATCCTTACTGATTGCAAAATGAAAGATATACTGAACAGAGCTTTCTTCTTATATAAAAAGATGCAAAATTATATGAGGTAATTCACCACAAAAGGTATCTGAGAAGAAAAGGAATTTGAAAACAGCTAACGGATTGCTACATTCACTGCAAACTAAGAAGAATTTTTGCTGGGCAGATTTTGCAGTGTTTTTCTTAGGAGCTGACTGTTTTATCCTTACAAAATTTATTGTTACTGTATCAGGCTAGGTTGACATGTTGTATTTCAAGGCAAAGATGTCATGTTTATTTAAAACTTTTCAGGATCTTGTAGTTAGAAAAAAACCCAAAATGGTACTCTAAAACCTTCACTGCATTTTTATTCTTTTCACTTCTAAAAATGCGCTTTTTGCAAGACCATGTATGGTCTGATGTAAGTACTGGTGTTAGTCTGCTAAAACCTTTGGCTTCAGGAGCTCATGAGAGCACTTGAGCAAAAGGAGGAGTTTCGAAAAACACAGAAGTTGTTTTGTCAAACAGGGATTTTAGATGTGGCCATCCTACATGGGCACAGACCCTAAACATGGCCTCGGCAGACTGGTGAAGGAAATACGCAGTTCTAGCATTCCATGAGACAATAAAGACTGCTTTCTGTCCAGTTATTTCAGCGCATGCTACCTACACAGCTGTAGTTCAAAGAAACCATCAAAGAAACTTGATAATTTTTATTTCTGTAGTCCTGCTAGTTCTAAAAATCTCCAACCGAAAAATGCTCATAGCTTTTGAAAAAAAAATGTATTATTTTTGACCACTCTGGGAAGTCAAAAAAAGAATCAAAAATCATTTTTACATAACTGAGAGTAAAGCCCCAACCTTCTGCCACTTGCCGTATGGAACATCAAGGAATCCCCCTAACTTCTATTTGTTCTTGAAATGAACTGATCTGTGAGTTTCTGATTCACAGCCTCATACTGGAGGTGTCTTAAACTATTTGGAAAGCATTTTTGTTAAGTTCTTATTTATTATGAAACAGCTCCCTAGGGCAGATTCTTGTGTGCTGCCCTGTCATGGGGCTCAGGCTTGACACTTGACACGTTTACCAAGTCAAGTACACGCCGCCACAATGTGCACAGGGAACAACCTCCACCCTGGAGTTCAGGACTGTTTGCCCTGAACAATTATTCTACACAAACAAAGAACGGAGCTTTCTGCTTAATTCGTTTATGAACAAGAAATTGCAGAAGTCCCCAATTAAGAAAACTTTTTTGCATAGTATTAATTTACTTAGAATAGTATTTAACTCCCAAATTTACAAAGAAGCTGAGACTGCATTTAACCCTAGGAATAATGTGACAAATTTTCCTGAATCTGTATATATAACGGAACTGAATTCAGTGCAGTTATGCCTGGGTAACATAGTTGAATTAGGCTTATTGTTCTGCATAGGAAACTACACAGTGCAAATTGCAAAATTAAAAATACCCAGTAGGTGTCATCTTCCTACATATTGTAGGTACAATAACTGAGTTTACTTTTTTTTAACTGAGTGTAAATGAAAAGTAGAAGTCTTAAGCACTGCAACAAGTTTTCTGAAGAACATGCGTAAAAAAATGTATGAATTTGATCTGATATGCTTTACCAACACTAGAGTTTCTGGAATATTTGCAGCCCGGAACCGTTTACGCATGAAATAATTTGCAGATATCCATGACTGTACTTACATGCCTAAATAACATCTGTAAAATATGTCTGTAAATGCACGTATTTAAACCTGAAAATCCATTAAATGGATTGCATTTAATCCACATGTTCTTAAAGCAATATAAAAATGTACTACAGCACTGCTTCTGATTCTGAAGCCCATATTGCAAAAATAGATTTAAGATCCTCTTTACTGATGAGAATATTAAATGTAGTTGGAAGGGCCTCGGGAGGGCAGGGAATTTCATTTCCATAAATGGTGTTTCAAGCTGTTGATTTCTTGAAATTACACCTCGTATAAGTAAATATTTTCATGTGGATCACTGAGAACTCTCAAGTAGCCAGCTCTGCCTGATTTACATTGCTTTTCATTTCAGAACAAATACTTTTATTTATATTCAGCAGCTTAATACCTAGTTGAGGAGTAAAAATATTCAGGCAAATCTGAATCACTGTGATTCATCCATCTCAAACCTAAGTAAAAAAAAAAAACTTTTCACATTTTAAACTCTAACCTCTGTTATTTGGCATGGGGACACTTACTAGGTCAGAGTTATGGTTTTCAGCATGTGATTAAAACATGCACTTTGTCCACGTCCATGGATTTTGTAACACAATCCTTTAGCAATCCCGCAACATTTCTGGCTTTGTTAGCGTGGGACATTGCTTAGGGAAGTTCCTATGCGATACTGCTGTTGCCTAATGCAAAATCCTCTGAAAATAATAGACAGACTTCCAGAGGCTTAAGCCCTGGACCAGTCAGGCTGGGCTGCGGCAGGTGAAGCGGGAGCCGGAAATGGCAGCGATGCCAGCGGGTTTCAGCCATGGCCTGAATTTACTTTCTGCTTTTAATTTGCACCAGTGGTGGGGTGGGAAATGCCCGTTTCAGATGGACCAACATCGACTGCACGTTTACATTTGATTTATGCTTTAATCCTTAAAACCTTTTCAAAAAATGAATCGCCTTTAAGTTTCCAGCAGTCCCTGTATGCGTGGCTTCTGTGAAGACGTGGGAGGAAGGAAGCTGGAAAAGGAAAATGCCTTTTTTCCATATGATCCTGGTCTGCGG
>NW_009730900.1:0-1523 GCF_000703405.1 Apaloderma vittatum
CTTTCCCTTTCAAGTTACAAGAGCAAAGACAAGCTTAAGCCCAACACCTTTCTGTAATTTAGCTGTAGTTTAGCACAGCAGCTTCTATAGGTTTTTTTTATCATGCTGGAGAGTAACTGCCACCAAACCTTGACCAGCAAACGTGATACATGGCACAGAAACCTCGAGTGAGCTGCTGTGGCCAAACACGTTGCACAAACAGAGGTGGCCCAAGGCGGTCCCCATGTGGCTCGGCACATTTCCCAAGGTGATGCTGCAATACTTTGAAAGCAATACCTCAGTTCCTCCTGAGAGGACCATAACGGACAGGATTAATTGGACCTCCCTGCTGCTCTCCAAAGCCACGGGGATTGTTTGGGTTTGAAGATTGAACATCCTTCACCATCCTCCAGAAACAGCGTAAAGCCAAGCTCTGCTCCTTCATCTTGGTACCTCTGGGTGGCTGACACTGATCCAAGGACTGTTCCAACCTAGAGCCTCATCTTACCTGGTAATGACCAAATTCTTCTCATTAGCCTCTCTTAAAAAGTTCTGTCCTTAAATGGGCTGGAGACTTTACACCTTTCATGTATAGCTGCATTTTACTCTTATAGCCTTAACTGTGCAGTGACCCCAGTATATCAAGAGGCATTTCTAGAAATGTTAAACACCAAGAAGGGAGAGAGTTTTTGGTACTTACAGGGAGAAAGCTGAGAGGAAATGCAAACACTAAGAAATTTCTCCTGGCAATCATGTAATTCTTGAGGTGAGGGAAAAGCAACAGCCTCTAAGCAAGAATAGGAAGAAAGTGGATTTTAACTTAATTGTGAAGGAATATTTTCTCCTCTTTTTTTTTTTGCTTAGAAGTGCTTGATAACACATATTGTGTCATTTTTGTACAAATACAGTAAATATTTTCTCATTTTTCTTTCTGTGTTAACAGCTTTAACTTCTGTAAGGCAGATCCAATTTATTGCAATGTATTTGAAGTATCAAGCAATCTAAGATGAACACCTGGTTAATTCATACATCGACTAAAACGGAATTTGAAATTGCCATTTTCTGCATGGAATTTTCTGCCTGTACCATGAATCTATGCATATTCCAGGGAACCTTACGATAATAGACATTATTATAAAGAAAGTGTGTAAAACCTCTTCTAGAACATTTCTGTATGTCCTTTCTCAGCCTACTGCGACTGTGGAGGGACAACCCTCTTACTAATGTCTTGATCTCCTTTCTCTGTAGGGTGGGAGTTCCCAGTCCACCCTCTGCCATGAAAATCCTTCTCTTTCTCTTTGCTCTCCTCTTGATGGTGTTCCATGGAGCTGCAGGTAAGGTATAAATGAAGACGAGATGCTATATAGAAGGAGATACCAGTGTCTAATAAACGTCTCCTATCTCCTTCAGGAGGTGTCTAAGCTGCCTTCTGCAAAGAATCTTCACACATATCATCAAAACTTCAGGCACCAAGTACAGAGTAGGGGACGTCCTCCTGGAAGGGAGACCCACAGAGAAAGCCCTTGGAGTCCCAGTGGGCAGGG
>NW_009730901.1:0-4818 GCF_000703405.1 Apaloderma vittatum
GGCCATTCTATGATTCTATGATTCTATGTGACATAGTTTTCCTTGACAGACATAGATGAAAACACTATGTGATATAAAGTCCATGTTTCTGGGTAATTACTCACTGAATGCAATAAGAACTGGTGATTTAAATCTTAACTGAAAACATGTGCTTTTCTGTTGCACTGCATATTTTGAAGAGAAACTATATCACACAAGTACTAGCATATTAAAAGCTAAGTGTGTTTGTCAATTTTTAAAAAGTGCATATTGCCTCTGCAGTCAGAGATAAAAGGTTTTGTATTAGTGTCCCTGAATTTTCAAAGTACTTCACGTAATGGTCTGATATATATATATGTATGGACCTTCTTTTTTGATGTGTAAATTACTTTTTGAAATATAGATATGTCTACATATCTACATATCTGTATCTACATATTTACATGTATCTACATCTTTGTATCTACTGTAAAAAAAATAGTATACTGCATATCAAAAAACCCCCACTTTTTTTAATTATACCATGCTGAAAATTTTGAGGAGAGGTATCTAATTAAAATGCAAAGTCAACATAATATATAATATTTATTCAGTGTGTGGTAACTCATACAAGTAATTGGCACTAAAACCATCTCAGGAGCATTGTCACACCTCATACTTTTAAACACGTAGTATTTCTTTTCTTTTTTCTTTTCATAAAGGAGATCTTTTTTCCTCCACTACAACACTTTCATTTCATGAAATAATTAAACCATTCATTGAAAGACTCATTGGAGGAATTATTTAAATAGGGATTATATCCTTTATGAGCATTTCTACCACTGAGCTGTAGTCTTGGTCTATAGATCCGTTTCTCCCTTTGTCCTGGTGGGTCTCTTCAGTTTTCTTTATTCGGTTTCACTTTCTGCTCGCTTTCAGGCCGTGTTGCTTGATACTCTACTTAGTGGTCACGGCATTCAATTAGACATGGGAGACCTGGTTTCAGCTCCGTGTTCCGCGGAGACTGCAGAAACCCAGCTTTGGGGCTGCCGGCTTGTCTGAAATGTGACTGTCTCTCTCTGATTGTGAGCACGCGTTCTGCCATGCGTCAGTTCCTGCTTTACTGAATTTACCTATAGTCTGGCTGGTTCCCAAGAGGAGGCTGTTTTCACGTTTAGCAAAACTCCTCTGTTTTACACAAATGTTTTCAAGCTGTTTGAGTTTTGAGAATCAGAATTACGTTCTGATTCCATCAGATTCCTGCAAGAATGTGGTGTTGGCCTGTTTCACAGTGAACTAAAAGAAAATTTATAGTCATTACTGGAAGCATTTTCACATGAGGTAAAAGTTAGTGGAGACACAGAACAAGAGTTAGAATGCCGTGCCTTCTCTCCAGATCTGTACTGATTACCAAGAGAGTTGTGTTTATTGAAACTTAAATGCAGGGAAGGAGGAGGTTGTTGGTTTTTATTGTTGGTGGTGTTTTTTTAAGGGCAAATTCCTTCATCTAAGCAGGAAAGCCAAAACAACAGATAAAAGATCAGAAGCAATATTTTGAAAAGCAGTCATTTTTTTCAAAATAATGGGCAGCTTATTCAGGGTGGACAGTGATTCCAATAAGAGCTCCTAGTGGAAGGCTACAGCTCGAAGCTGTGCAGTCCTTGGGGAGCAAATAGGGAACTGGAAAGTCAAAGTGCTGCCATAGTGTTGTGATCATGGGTGTCATTATTGAGACTGTTACTAGAGCACTTATGTTTAACTTTGTTATTGACCATTTCTTAAAGATACTGTTAATATTTTTTTTTAGGAATGAACTAGATTAAGGTTTAGTAAATACCAATATGGGAAGATGAACTGAATTTCCTATATCTTTGGTAGAAGCAAGAATTAAAAAGCTGTGAAAGTTGAAGCAAGTTCAAGCTAATATGTACATCTCTTTAGTAGTGAAAGTCGTTGTCTGTTGGAGAAATGTATATGGAGTTTGCTTGTGAATTCTTAAATTCATGCATTTGATGAGGTAAATTTCCTTCATCTTTTTGGGAAAATTATCTGCAGTGTCCTTAAAAAAAACTTTATTCTTTGCACCACAGGGAAATAGGACACGTTTGGTAGGTAGATTATAAAGAAGAAAGTATCAGCTCAGAGTTAAAGATTCTATACTCAGATTACCAACAAGCTGGCATTTTTCCTTTGACCAATTGAGGAGCCCCTTTGCTAATACCAGCATCTGAGTCTTCTGGAAGAGAACTCAAAGAGGGGAGAGTAATTTGTAAACTGAAATTAGGTTTCAAAGAAATACTCAAGACAGTAGTTTTGCTTTGGTTCAGTAAATGTTATAGAAGCAATATCATGGTAATTGGAAGATATTGTTAGACATGACTAGGATCTAAGAGGATTTTTTTGGCTTACAAAATGTGATTATTGCAGTATGCGATACTGCATACACATTGAAACAGACATCTCTGCATCTATCCCAACTCTTCATAGTCATTTTACTTTGGAAGCTGTATTATCTTCAGTTGCTAAAAGCATTAAGATAAAACAGAACAAAAACCAGAGACAGCCTGGAAACTAACCAAGCTTTTACATTTTTGACATTTCATTTTGAAAGTACCATTTCTAAAGTGGTTTCTCTGTCTCTCTTTTAAACCTTTTCAATAAAATACAAAGTGCTTGACAGAACATGTAAAGTTAGTTTTCTAACCACTTTACATTTTTCACCCTTTGCTGAAATCCTACTTTTCAATTTCTTTAAGTGGAACACTTGTTTTTTTGTTGCTAGAAAGTGTCAAGTTCTTTGAGGATTACTTTATTTAATGCTTTCATGTACGATCTGTGTGTGAAGCAAAAATGCAGTGAATGCTTTTTGGATGTTCAGTGCAGGTGCTCTCAAGTATTATCAGCCTTAGAAAATAACTTTCTCTAAAGAGATTGTGTGTAGCTAATGAGCTGAACTATGGGTCTGTAACTTGATGAAGCACCATAAGGCTCAGAATAAAATTTATACCTAGTAATGTTCGTTAAACCTTTCCTAAAGTGAGATTCAAACTGTAGATGAGAAAAAAGAATTCGAAAAGAATGAGAAAAAGAGGCTTATAAAGTCTATTATATTTAAACTGACTGTAGTCAGTCCCACTATTTGTAGCCTGTAATAGCACTAAGAAAAAAGATTATAAAAATCTATCAATTTGGAGAGAAATGCAGCTTCTTCTATCTAGGCAGGACAGTCAAACCAAAAAAATCCAACCACCTTCATTGTTATTTTAAGCAAGTTATTATGTGTTAGCATAGCTGTCAACGATAAAATTATCATTGTTATCAAATGCAGCTATAAACTGAGCACAAGGCATGCTTCAGGTTAGTCAGAAGAGGTCCTCTGTTTTTCACTGTGCGTGCGTGCTTGCTTGAAATGAAACTGTGTGTTATTGGTTAACTGGGATGCTTAGCATAATCACTTTGCAAGGCTGTGGTGGAGGGAGGTGATTATCACTGAGAACAGATGGGCAGGTCCAAAGCGTTGCCAGATTCTGCACAAGCTCCACGTACTGTAGGTTCTAGCTCTCTTTTCCTCGGCATTTCTAATTTTTATTCACTGTGCATATACTGACGGGCTAGCTGAGCTAGAGGTCAGGGAGTGATGACCTTACAGTTTAGCTCACAGATGTAGGAGTGGGGAATTCAAAGAGCTGTCACTACACGTCTCATCGGATGGGGCAGACTGTGTTTTGTACAATTGCCTCCCTAAATGTATGAAAGGATTTATCTCTGAGCTTAGCACTCGACTCTGCATCTGTAGCTCTCTGTGGATTGTATTTGTGCGTGTGACCAGAAATGATATTCTCGGATATGAACACTGTCTCTGCCGCTCCTAAAGTGCATCCACCTAATGGGACCCGGTTTTATACTTTTCAGGTAAGTGAACTTTAATAAAACCGAAAGGATTTTTTTTTGGTATTTAAACAGTAGGTAAACTTTGAATAAGAGTAGCTAATAGGTTAAGAAGCTTATGCGTTAATTAGTTTTGTGTTGATAGGAGGAAATATGTAAGAAATCAGTATCATCAGAATAAATTTGAGGTCTTAAAAAAATGAGCATGTGAATTGTTCCTAAACAAACATCAAATTGCAGTCACAATGATTTTAATATTGGTTGTCTTTCTCAATAATATAATCTTACAATTCATTAGATTTATAGTTCCTTAGATGGACCCACACTGCCTTTCTGTTTAGTACAGATGAGCGCTGTCTTGGCATTATCAGAAATTTCAAGTCCATATTATACCAAAAAAAATACTCTAAAAACTTTTTATCTTTTACCTGTCTGGATTTTTCTGTATTAATCCTCAATGTAGTTTTATTCTAGCTGATGCTTAATTCGATTCATGTGGATAGTAATCATACTTCCGCTATTGATAGAGCAGCTAAATTTATTGTTAGGATTTTTAAGGTTTTCTGTTTTAAGCCAAGTTTTGCCTCATTCAGGTAAATAAGCTTCTATGCTTTGCTAAAGGTAAGAATTTGTTATATGCTCTAAATCTAATGTGCAAACCAGTCTAATTACAACCATCTTTCAGTAGGATTTAATTAAAAGAAATCTGCAGTGCCTTGGCTCTGGAAAAATACCTAAGCCTACGTTAAGATTTAACAATAATAAAAAAACCCTATAACCTCCCTGCCCCAGCTGCTCCTTGTAGCACTCCAGCCCTGCAGGGCAATTCAAACACTCCACTACTTAAAGTGGCAATAGCTTTTTCAGCTCAGCTTCTGACACAGTTAGGATTTAAATAACCTTCCTATTCCTGATTGTATAACGGTTTTGTCTTTTTGGTTAGTTTATGCCATTGTAGAGTGCTGTCTTTAG
>NW_009730902.1:0-5358 GCF_000703405.1 Apaloderma vittatum
CTGGAGCAGGAGCTGGAGCAGGGGCTGGAGCGGGAGCTGGAGCAGGGGCTGGAGCAGGGGCGTCCTCGCACCTCGGGAGCCTGGGAAGGAGCCTGGGCACCCAGCGGGGCCTGGGACCAGAACGTTCTCGCTACCAGAAGGTTGTCTTCAGGTGCAGGAGGGTCTCTGCAGTCAAAGCACAAGCTGTCAAGCGATGGCAACGCTCAGCCAAGCCACCAGCTTGCAAGCAAGCAGAAGGTGAGGTGAGAAGTTGAGGCGTCCTTCGCTTCATGTCTTCACCCGCTCCTCCCCTCCGGGTGCACCTGACCAGATCAGGGACCAGAAGGGACCAACAGCATCGGGGACCAGAAGGGACTGACGAGATCAGGGACCAGAAGGGACTGACAGGATCAGGGACCAGAAGGGACTGACGGGATCAGGGACCAGAAGGGACTGCTCCGTGTCACACCTCAGGCTGCCGCGCTCTAAACAAAGGAATTAGTATCTGCCTTAACCCAGAGCATCCTATTGATTTAAGTCACCATCTTAATTCAAGTTTTCTGGACAAATGTTTTCTCTAATATGGCCCAGACAGAAAATGTTTGGGTTTCAAATTATGAGACGTTTCCTGGGTTGAGAGTGAGTTTGTAAGCAACAGCAGTGGGCTACAGCTGAGGATGACAAAACCTTTTAAAATTAAAACAAATCTCTTCATACACAATGACTCTGCCTATTTCACAATTAAAAGAAGCAATAATTGCATTTTTTGGTTTGTTTTCTTTTTTAACACTAATGTCACACATTTGGAACTAGAATCGGAGTTAATTTCGTTTCTGAAACATACCTATTAAAAGAACTGCCAGGTCTGATATAAATTTTCCTTCACAGAATAAATTGATTAAATGAAAAACAAATTGGAGTCCTTACAGCTTTGTAACAGCAAACTTCATGTAATTTGCAGGTAGAAATACAAGAGAGGATTCATTTGCAGTCTAATGCAAGTACCTAGCTACTCTGCAAAAAAAATTATCTTTTGAAGGTATCAGTAGTATCTAAATTATTCGGGGATGGAAAAAACAAATCCATCCCCTCTAGAAAAGAAAGCCATCAGCTGCTGAGACAAAATAACTATCCTCCTGAGGGCAAATAATCAGCAAAGCAAATACTAGTGGAAAAGTAGCGCTGTTAGCAAAGAGAGAAGTTTTGTAGGAATGCTCTCGCAGGCAAAAAGCGGTTTGTAGGGAGCACATCTCAAACGCTAGAGCATCTCACGGAGGAGCAGGCAAGGGGCAGCAGCGCTGTCCTGAGCATCACCACCTGCTCGGCGACCGCACGGGGCTGCGAACGGACCCGACAAAGCCACAGGGCTTGGTGGGCGGGACACTCACTCATTCATTTTTCTGTAGATATTCGGAACGGGAGCAGCCTCATTGATCGGACAGAGTTGAAGTGATAGTTAGATCTAAGGAAGAAATTCTACACCAGAGAGGGGTGAAGCACTGGCACAGGTTGCCCAAGGATGCCCCATCCCTGGAAGAGTTCAAGGCCAGGTTGGACGGGGCTTGGAGCAACCTGGGCTGGTGGCAGAGAGGTGTCCCTGGCCACGGCAGGGGGGGTGGAACCAGATGATCTCTAAGGTCCTTTCCGACCTGAACCATTCCAGGAATCTAAGTGGTGAGAGACCCGCCGGGATGGGATGAAGGGTCCGGCACCGCGACGGCCAGGACCGCGCTCCCGTGCTCATCTCGCCACCATGACCTGCGCGCTCCCGGCCCCTCGTCAGGAAGAGTCGCGCAGATTTCAAATCTGAAATTGCAGGAATGAGACAGTGGCGATGGGGAAGGAATCGGGGCCCTTGTGGCAGGTTCTTGAAGGGAGGTGGAACTCCCTTTGCCCATCCAGATGTTTGCAAACTCGCACCAAGAGCCTAATTAACAGATTAATGAAAACTTTTTACTGTCAGAAGAGAGGTCAGCCTCCCTCGCAGTGACACTCCAGCTGACTGGGAACACTTTTGTACCAAAGCTGCAAAACCCAGGAGCAGCTGTTTCCCTTCTGGACCGCGGGAGGAGGCACGGGGCTGTTGGCTGAGCTGTAGCACCAGCACACTCGTGCTTCCAGCAACATCACGTTTCAAGCACCCTCCAGAATTAGCATCGACCCATTCTGTTTTTTTTTTCAAAAAGCACAGTGAGAGAAACTCTGAATTGCTCTTAATTGTCAGCAGTAACTTGTCCCCCTTATTCTGCTGCAAAGAACAATGAAGATTTGTCATTACGCGAAGCGGAGGATGCTCAGGCTGAGGCATTACGAGCCAGGACCCTGCTCCTCTGGGTGGGCTGTGAAGCTTTCAGTGGATTTTTTTCCATAAGAGAGATTGCACAGGTGGCTCGATTAAATCACCTCAAACTGATTCTCCTGTCTGCGGCTTCAAAAGCATCAGAGGAATCAGCTGGCATTCATATCTTCCAGTGGAATTGGGGATTCACTTTTTTCTTCTCGCCAAATGATGAATTGTTTAGCTCTCCACGCGCTCCTGCTCTCTGCTAATTTTCCTTTCGTTGACTGAATTGCATAAACCCC
This sequence comes from Apaloderma vittatum, assembly GCF_000703405.1. NCBI lineage: Eukaryota > Metazoa > Chordata > Aves > Trogoniformes > Trogonidae > Apaloderma > Apaloderma vittatum. Next base: position 2,563 of record NW_009730902.1, read on the forward strand.
TCTTGAAAAAGAAAGCCAGGAGATACGAGCTAACGCTAATCTCACCATTCCACACGGTAAATCCTGTTTGCAGTATTCCTCCCCAAACAGACAAAAAAGGAAAAAAAAGACATTTATGAAGGGGAGAGAGGACAGGTCAAGGCGCATTAATTATGGGGGGTTTGGGCACTGTCAAAAGAAACATCAGTTTATTCTAGTAATAGGACTGGGCTTTCTACAACTTCCACACTCAGCCCTTTCCTCCTCCCTGACTCCTGGGCTATGACCTGGAGGTATTTATGAGCCAAACAACTCAAAGCACTGGAGAAAAAGCTTCCAACACTCCTTGAGAGCCTCAGTTCAGCAGGTAAAGACCAGGGCACTGCCGATTTTAAAAGCGGAATTATTCGTTCTCTTACAAAACAGTGAGTCTTTTCAGCGGTTCCTTTATGTACTGAGAAGAAATTTGGGTGGGGAACAGAGGGAAGAGCTTCTTCAGTGCAGCCAGATGGAACTCCAAATCCAGACAGTTTAGTCCGGGAGCTAAGGGGAAGATGTCAAAACATGCTTTCCATTAACGAACCAGCAGAAAACACAACTGATGGAAAATGCTAGACACAAACAATTCCTGTGCTGCTCATGGAGCCTTTGCCAATACGAGTGGTTTTACAACCGTAGTTAGCTCGAACCAACAGCAGAGTTGTAAGTCAGCAATATGGTATTTTATTCTTAAATATTTGCTTGGGATGCTGCTTGACATCAGGCTTCAGTCAAAATAAACTCCAGCACAGGATATGTTAAATGATCCCATCTGCCTGTTCCAAAGGCAAAAAAAAGTAGATTTTCTTAATCCTGAATTTCAGTTTTCCAGAATGGGAGGGTCAGCTCCTCTTCTTATTTAGCACGTTGGAAATCAAAAGCGAATGGGCTCAGTACAGCAGCGTATGCCAGAAGAGCACAGACGATGGAGACGCTATAGGCAGCTCTTAAAAATCAAGTACGGTGTGAATTTTCTTAGGGCAAAAGTTCTGCTTTCTGCAGATGAAGGGAATAAAGGAAACACCATCATCTTCCTCTGCCCTTGGGCTGCTCGGGCAGAAAGCACCCCAGGAGAAATAACGCACGTTGTTCTGCTGAGCGTTCACATCAGGGGTTTTTTTCCCTCTCACAGTGACTCTAAGCCCCAAAAAGTCAGCCAGCTCACCCCCCAGCACCGAGATGGAGCTACAGAGGGATCTTTCAAAGATACAAGTCAAGAAGGAGGCTCAAAGGGGCACCACAAGCAGTTTATATGAAGTTCACAGGAGACACTCTCTAGGAAAGAGGCAGTTCCAGCAGCGATGCCAGGAGCCACGGAAAAAACCCACATTTTTTTAAATTGTGTTTGCAGCCCTCACCTCCAGTCCCAGGAGCGGGTGCAAGTGAGATGGTTGTTTGGGTTCTGCAAGGGGAAAACAGCCACTGTTGGTATAAACTCCTACAATGGCATCAGTACAGAGACTAATTCACCTTCCAAAGTGGGTTTTCCACACGCTATAGTCTCAAAGGAGCAGCACAGCCAACTCGTTGAACCCAGACAAGCAAGATTTCTGGGGGCTGAAGAGGAGGGGGCCAGACTTTTAAAATTAAAATCCTCTGTTATTCCATTATTGGATCATATTAGTGCAGACCTTCCTCAGCTGATCAGCACAGGCTACTGCTGGTTTGGGGGCAAGCCAAGCTTCCAGGGAACAGGTAGTAGCTCAACCCTTGTCTTAGCTTTTTAAAGCAAGAAAATTAGTAAAAGTTTTATTAAAAAAAAAAAACAGAGTATAAAAATTACCGCAGAGAGGCCACAGGCTCTTAGTTCTTCCCACCTTTCAATTCATTATTAGCCCAGGGTAGCTATAAGCCAGAAGCGTAAAGTAGAAATAGAAATTCATCCACAGACAATTTACTTTTCTCCAGTGGAAATATTGCATAATGTTGAGGCTAACTGTGTAATTCAATCCTTATATATAAGGAAAGTAGCTAAAAATCAGGAGATGCATTCAAAGTGTTTGCTCCGGAATATTTTGTCGTCCAAGATCATAATATAAATTCAAAGAGCTGCCAAAATGTAAGCTATCACAAACATTCCTTAATGGTAAACTAATAAGAGACTCATCACCAAAGGATTATGTAATTCTTTGGGGAACATGAAGAAAAATCGCAATGTATGATGTATCAATTTAGTTATTTGGTGGCCCTGAAGAAAAAGAAAAAAAAGCTTGAGTTTTAAGGACATGAGGTTAGAATACAGCTGGAAAAAATCAATCCGTGACATCAATTCTCTCTCGAAACGTGCAAAGAGAGGGAGAGTCCCCGAAACTCCCCCGTGTTTTACAAAGACCGTGTGAAGACGGAGCTCACGTGGCACCTGTGGAGCTCAAGACAAAGCACATTTCCCTGCAGGGCAGTGCTCGGAAGCCTTAAAAATTCCTGAGCGTTACAGTAAGGCAGATTGTGGGGTTTTATGAGTGATTGCACCCAGGACAAAAGATGCTGAGTTTGTATTTCAGAGAGCATTACCCTGCAACCCAGCGCCCGGCTCAGCTGTCATCCACCCCGACAACGGAGCCAGCGGAATGAACAGAAGGAAAAAAACCAGGAGAGTGCCTCCCCAAACCACCTCTAAAAATGAGGCGTTCGTATGTTAAACCCCAGCCCGGCGGCACAATCACAGAACGGCAGGGTAGGAAGGGATCTCGAAAGATCTCTCAAGGTCCCTTCCAACCCCTGACATTCGGTGATTTTGTCATTCTGTACAAGCAGGGTCACCCAGGGCAGCCCCACAGG
>NW_009730903.1:0-13748 GCF_000703405.1 Apaloderma vittatum
CCCAGACTTGCCCCCTTCCAGTTACCACAGCCGGCTGCTTCTCTTTCGACTGAATAGAGATGAAGCTGTTACGTGTGACAATGTCGTGTTCACTTTCAGAATAATATTATTTTCTTTTAGTTCTTGAAATGCTCTCTCCTCCTTGCTACTGGGAAAGGTTGCTTGTGGCTTTTCCCTAGAAATTCACTGGTTGTATTCGAGTTGCGTGGTGTTCCACGTGTTTTGTTGCGCTTTAGAGTCACCTTAAGGGTCTCTTTTGGAGGGGGGAGGGCACATGCTTGCCACTTTGTCAGCAGACAGGTGTTAATGTGCTAAATAAACCACCTCAGAGGGGTATAAATGACTCTGGAGCTGTTGCTGGGTTACATGCACTACTTACATACACAAGATAAAGTCCCTGGGTTTACAGTGTCTAGATGATTCACTTCTGAAGGACAGTTGAAGGAAATAAAAACAAATGGCCCACGTGGCTTCTGTGGGCAAGAACATTTTTATGCTGGGCAGTGTGTTACCTGGTGCAAACTTGTCTAGGTTTGCTCGGTGGCCTTTCGATAAGCTTGTTATCACACCAGGTTTCAGGAGAAAAAACAGTGCTGCTGGGAATTTTGATACAAATTAGCATATGGATATTTCTGTTCAATTTTGTCTTCCTTGGCTTATTCTAGGGAATTATTACCTGGATTTCCTGTAAGATACAGATTAAGTTGAACACATGTTGGCTAGCACATGGCCAGTTGTAAAATACATGGAGATGTTTATTTTGTTCCTCGATAAAGATCTCTTCATACCTTTTTCAGGTTCACTACTGTTAGAATCGAAGATAAACCCAAATACTGCATATCAAAAACAGCAGGCAAGTATTACTGTGAGGCTTTATGTTTTCTGAATACTGATGCTGAGGAGTTGTTTTATGCTCAAAGCAATTGCATTTTTCAGAAAAAAAAAGGAAAGCAGCACGACATGGAATTATTGATGTTGGTTTTCATGGAGGTGAAAACCTTGCTTAGAAACCTGTAGGTGCTATAATATTTCGCATTCTAGAAATTAAATGTGAGCCTCCTGGAAAAAAAAAACCCAGACCCTTTTGGACTTCAGGCTTTGAAGAGAATGTTTGCAGTTCGGATGAATATTGAACTCATTGCAGGAAAAATAGTTAGAAACCTACACATGTAACTTCTGTCTCCCATCCCTGGTCTTATGAAATGATTGCCAAATTAGGAAAGTAAAAATTTGGCCAACTCTGCTACAGTATATTTACTTTTTGAATTCTTTTTCTGAAAATAATAGAAAGGAATTTGTCTTTGTGGGATTCTTCATTGTTGCTGTCTACTTTTTGTTTTAAGCTTTGAAAACTTTTACAGTCTTCGGCAAAGTGACTGGCCATGGTGGGACTTTCCTAGGGGTAGGCCTGCTGCAAAACAAAGAAGTAAAACAGCTGGGAGCTGTGTTAGTGGGTCATTTCTGTTCAATCCACTAAAAAATTAGCTTACTAAATCTTTTCTGCTTTTATCACTTCTATTGCTTTTTCCTTGTTCTGCGTTCATGTCTCTGCCTACATTGTTCTCATCATTATTACTGGGAGTTTTTCTGTTTTCCTTTGTTCTGCCATAGATTCTGTGTTCCTGTTGTACAGTGTTTTATGTAGCTGCTCTTCATTATGGTATCCAGAAGTGTTTCAGCACTGGAAAGCAGTAATTTTGATCTTCCTAAATCACGAAGAGACAAATCTCTAAGAACTTTGTTTCGGTGACGCATTACATTGCAAGAATTTGAGGAAAGAGACTTTGACTGGCTCTTGAGCACAGGCTGCCTCACTGCAGGTTAGGAGCAAGTTGGAGACTTGGGCCTGGCTTTTCAGTAGATTTCCAAACCTGTTTTCTGTGGTCTCCACCTCTCGCTCATTAGATGTTGGTGGGTTTAGTCAGGTGGATGTCAGTCGTAGGCTTTCCTGGGGCAGGCCACACTGAGGAAGGACAATGTTTACAGAGCCCTGCAGGTTCTGAAAGGCAAGAGCCTTGAACTGCTTCCTGTTTGGTGGAGGAAACTAATACATAATGAAATACAAATGCAGATTACATTGCTGTAAAACTTTAAAATGCTTCCTGTTGCAGCCTGTTTTCTGAAACTTCATACAACCGATCATTTGAAAGCCACCTTTGCTTAATTGGTAGCAAAGTTTCAAGTGACTTAAGTAGCTCTTGTTTGTCTCATGGAAGTCCTTGTAGTTTTGAAAAACTCAGGCTGAGGTTTTTGGTTGGCTTTTATTGCTGACTTTAATGCTTTTGTGTCCTTGTAGCTGAAAGTGTTTGCTTCAGTGTTCACTCTTTTGAAGAAGTTTGTTGGGTTTTTTTGAAGAGGTATAACAATTGATGATTTCCAGAGACAGGTTTTAAGTTTGTCTGAACTCTGAAATCATACAGCTTCTGGTTGACAGAGCTTTGTCCTCAAGTTGTTTGTGCTTCCTTCTGAGGAAGCACTCCCATGTTTTTTCTCGATTTGTGAGATTTCACTCTCATCGCTAAAAGATGTGGAATTCAAACCTGGGCGTGTCAGGAACAGATAGTTTCTAAAACTGGTGGAAGATAGGTGCCTGAGGTCTTTCCTCAGCATCCCAACTTGAATGTTGAAGCCGGTTACAGCGGTAGCCCGAAGGGTTGGAGGCTGTGTTGGTCTGCCCAGGGCAGATGCTTGTAGGTGGCTGGCAGTGAGGAGGAGGGCTCTCTCTTCCGCTTGCCAGAGTTCAGTTGCAGATTTTCGTTAAGATGCTGATCGTCTTTGGTTTGGGGAAAGCTGCAGGATGGTGCAGCTTGGTGGAAAGGAAACATGCCCAACCTATGCTTCTGTCTTCATACAAATGACTTGAATGGGCTTACAGGATAGTTATCACTTAAATTGTAATTTGTGTAACGACATTCTGCAAAAAAAAAAAAAAACCAACAGATTTATAGTTGCTGTGTTTCCCAGCATTACGCTCTTTGAGGTAAGGAGTACTATAACCATTGACTAACTGTAAACAGGGCAGGCCTGTTATCTGCCTTCTTGAATCGTGTTTGTGGTCAGTAGCTTTCAGGCAGAATTCAGTTCTATCAAGGCATTAGGCATACTATAATCAATCACGACCTCTTTCTCAAGAGAAATAGGATTTAACTTGGATGTAGGTGCCAGGCTGCTGAGCATACCACATAAAAGAATTGTTAATTGCATGTATGCAAAGAACATGAGACCCTGAAGAACTTTAGATCCTCTCAGGTTTTGGAGCATAGGCTTTGAGAGTTATGTACCTCTACTGGATGCCCCATATTAGCCAAAGGGCAGAGTCAATTGTGTTCTGGAGGCTCTAGCAGGAGCAGTTTAAAAAGTTGTTGCCACACCCATTTGTTGTTCCACCCTCTACTTGAGGTTACTGTTCCCTGGCAAAACTGGCAGGAGCGCATGTCCCCAGTGTGAAATCAGGTGGATCAATTCGTGTGCTTTGTTCCTCCAGCTTGGTTACGAGGGTGGCAGTTTTCAGCTGTGTGGCCCTAAGATTTTAAACTGCTACGGTGACCCTTACTGTGAATGCTGCCTTCTGATGTTAACTCTCCTTTAGGTTCGCTCTGCCTGTCCTCAGATCTGAGATGAAGAATGGGTGCAGATAGTGTCCTTCGCACAGAGTTGCCGTGAGTGACAACGAGCGATTTGCTTGAGGCAAAACTGGAGTTACTCAAGGCCAGGATTTAACACATTTGCAGGGGTGCTGTTAAAGCCAGCCTGAGCAGTTGCCAGGAGGCTGCCTTGCTCCTCTTTCACACCAGCATGAGTATTTGTGTTACTGTGTGACAGGTTAGGCGTAGGAACTGATTTTCGTTGAAATACTGCTTTTTGCAGGATTAATTTTTATCGACATATGTTCCCCCTTCTGGTTTGCTGTGCCAGTGCTCTTGTGCTGGCGTGGGGGTGTGCTGAGGGGCCAGTGCAGGAACAAGGAGAGGTGGAGTAGCAAACATTGTGCAAACAAGTACCAGTGCTGAAGACGGGTTGAAAACTGCTCTCTTAAATTGTTCTGAATTAATCTGTTTTGTCTGTCTTTATGCTGTGTTTGAGCGATGAAGGAAGGTTGCAGTGGCTCCTCAATGCCACGGGTGCTAATCTGAGCAGGTGGGAGTGGTAGCCTCTTGCAGCAGCTAGGCCTGGGAGATGTCTCTCTGTGGTCTTCATGGGTTGTCTTAGGTTGTGCAGGAAGCATATGCCAGATGAGTAGATTTTATATTGGACAATTATTTTTTGATTAAACTACCTTTCAGTCTTTCAGAAATATTTTTGGAGAAACTTACATAACTTTTGCTTTGTGTGGGTAGTACAGATTGTGTCATTCCGTAAGTCGAGAATTCTCACAGAATTTTTGAGTGCAGTTTCTCTGGATGTTTGCAGTCATCTGAGTTACTGCACTGAATCTCTTGAATCATTCTGGGCTGCGAATAGGACTTCTTCATGTGTGTGTCCTTTGTACATTGAGGGATCTCTGAGTCTCAGCTTACTTGGAAGTGTATCGATTTTGAGTATCAGAGCATCAGTAATTTCACAGAATGTATCAAGATAATAATTATATTCTATGAAGAGAAACATTTCAGATTTAGAGTTCTGTAACAGCCATAAAATCGTATTTAAGAATTCTTTTCTTTTTTTTTGATCAATCTCAGAAAGAGAACCAGATCAGGAAGCTGATCAAGCTTTTCAGTGCCTGCAGTTGACAGTTATTACTCTTTTTTCCTTGAAGCCCAGTTCAACTGCTCACTCTTGAATGGCATGCTGTAAACATAGAGGTTCAGCTGTCTGGGAGCCAGAGATGAGCAAGGACAGCTGTAAGCAAAAACCATGAGAGCTGTATGAAACTGTGCCATTTGCACATGTGGATCGGAGCCTGAAAGCAGGGAGACTACCTGTTAATGTTTGTGGCTTTAGGACAAAAGTGTGAGTGTGATACGGGACATAGTGGTATAAATAAACAGCATTAAAATCATAGTGCAGTGGGCATAGTTCTTTCTGGAATGGCAGAACTTTGTTTCTTTAGAGAAATATATGAAAATGAGAAGTGAAAGAAAATATAGAGCTTGTGTGAGTGCTGCTGATTAGGTTACATTAAGCTTCTTTTTGGAAGAAGTGTCTGCTTCCTGTTGCCCCTGACGTTTCCGAAGGTACGGTGGGTATATGTAAGCCAGTCAGGGATTTGTTTGGGTTTGGTTGCTAAGCTTAAAGGTGTTTCTCAGAATATTTTGTTTACAGTAGAAGTGATGTGTAAGGTAAAGACTTAAAAGCCTTGATAAGTCATGTGGTGAATATCGACCTTTGTAAATGTGGGAAATAAATTACCTGTGGCAATTAAGCGAGGGCTTGCTTGGGGTTAAAAAAAAAAAGATGTGGTAACAGTTCAGGAAGTCAACAAACTTGGCAGAATGTTGAATGGTTATGCCGGAGCTCTTCAAATGTACCACAAAGATAGCAGAGAGCTGTTCACATTGAACATTTGAACATGAAAATGAGTTTCCTGTAGGGTGCTGAACTGAATATTTGAACGTTGAAGCACAGGATTAAATTTCTTACAGTACAGCAGCAAGTGTCCTGATAGAACCTCATAAAAAATACACTTTTTAGTCTATTCAGAAATTCCAGCGAATCTTCCAGATACAGTGTGCAAGTATAGAAATTGAATTTATAGAGGCAGTAGTAACAGAGTAAAAAAACTGGCTCATATGAAAATATCTGTTGGCAAGATATTTGTAACTTCAGTAAGAACTTAGGAGTTTTATACTGTTCAGGCTGTATGTCTTTTTAATTCAGAAAATTATATTCTAACATTAGTTAGGCATTATTTCCCACATTACTGAGGCTGTATTAAACCCTTTCTGAGGAGGAAACATAGTAACTATTTTTTGTTGTTGTTTCTACATTATTAAATATGAAAAGACTTAAATTGTTATATTGCGGGTTTTCTTCTCCTACACTGTGTGCATTCTCTTTTCAAGGCTGTTGGCTCAGAGGTATGTTGCAGAAAAAATGTCATTATAAGTGATTTTGTATATGAAAAAAAGTGTGTTTAAATATGTAATATGTAAAGTTGTCATAATAAAATAGCAAAAATGAAAGGTGATGTCCCTTATGGCAGAACAGGTGATTTAATATTTTAGTGTCTTGTGGTTTTTTTCGACAAGTGTAACTTTGATTAAAATTATTTTTCTGTCGACACATGACTTAATGGAATACAGATCAATACGCAGTGTAGACCTGTTTCAGAAACAATTAATTTTTTGTTCTTGTCTTAAACAGGACACCCTGATTGTTTGGTCAGAAGCAGAAAACTATGATTTAGCACTGAGTTTTCAAGAAAAAGCTGGCTGTGATGAAATTTGGGAAAAAATCTGCCAGGTACAGTTAACTTCAACAATTCTGTTTTCTTCCAGGTGTTTTAGGGTCTTCTGTGACCTCATGTATTTGTGCTGTAGTTTTTAAACCTACTAGTAAGATAAGCATGTATTTGTCATTATTTTCCGTGCAAGATCTGAGTTACCCCTGTTTTCATAATTGAATTTTACGTTTTTAAAAAAATCAGTGTGATGATGAAACTCAGGAGTTAGGCTTCTTAGGTTTTTTGTTTGTTTTTATTAAAAAGGGGAGTGCCAGAGTACCAGCTTCTAACTGTTGTTCTCCCAGACAGTCTTAGGAAGCTGCTTTCTTGGAGCGTGGTGGAAATTAAAATGTAACGTATAAGGAGCTAGAGATATCACTGAGGGACAAAGAGGTGCTGTTGCTGTATGAGCTCAGAAACGTCAGTGATGTTTTTTCACCAAGACATAAGTCTCATTGACTGTGTCTAATGGATATTTCTGTCCTCAGTGTTTTATTATGCAGCAGTTTAAATTTTATACTTTCAACTCAAAGTAGTAAGTCAGTGGATTTATATCTATGGGTGCTTAAAAGAAGAAACCTGGTCTTTTGTGTTGAAATTTATCGTAACTTTCTCAGATTTTGAAATGATGCAGTGTAAAGCCATTAAGTAAATAAATGAAAACTCCAGATTTCTTAGCATTTTACTTTGAACGAGCTAGGCAATTTAGAGCATTTTTAATCTTAGCCTATTCTAGGGTATAAAGTCTTCTTGGTCCTTTTGTTATGTTTCACTTGGTGGTATAGCTGTGGGCTCTTAGGAATTTTAATGCTTTTTACCCTTCTGTTTGAGACATTGAAAGAAGATTTTGTTATATCTTTCTATTTTGTGCTTGTCTCCAAGGCGCTTCAGACTTCTTGACTGCACAGATGCTGTCAGGGTTTGATTTGATCTGATTTTTTGACAAATGTACTGTTGATGATGATATTAGTGACTGTAGAATTTAGAGGCAGCAAACTGGTCCCTCTGCACAGCTAGACATTTCCCAGGCAGCTGAAGGTGTAAAAGTGCTTTAGGCATGTGTTATTCCAGTTATTGACTCAGTTATTTTTACGGTTGCTTTGGGATGAGGCAGTAATTGTGCTTGCTCTCTCCGTAGGTTCAAGGTAAGGATCCTTCAGTGGAAGTCACGCAGGACCTTATTGAGTCAGAAGAGGAACACATAGAAGAAATGCCTGAAACTAGTCCTTTGATCGACCTTCCTGCTTGTGAACTCAACAAACTTGAAGAGATTGCTGACCTAGTTACCTCTGTTCTCTCCTCGCCCATCCGTAGAGAAAAGCTAGCACTGGCCTTGGAGAACGAAGGCTATATTAAAAAACTGTTACAACTTTTCCAAGTCTGTGAGAATTTAGAGAACACCGAAGGCTTACATCATTTGTACGAAATTATTAGAGGAATTTTATTCCTCAACAAAGCAACTCTGTTTGAGGTGATGTTTTCCGATGAGTGTATTATGGATGTTGTTGGATGCCTTGAGTATGATCCTTCTTTGGCTCAGCCAAAACGGCACAGGGAGTTCTTGACCAAAACAGCAAAATTTAAGGAGGTTATTCCTATAACAGACTCAGAACTCAGGCAAAAAATCCACCAGACTTACAGGGTACAGTATATTCAGGACATCATCTTGCCAACACCATCTGTTTTTGAAGAGAATTTTCTTTCTACCCTCACTTCCTTTATTTTCTTCAACAAAGTTGAGATTGTCAGTATGTTGCAGGTAAGTGGTTTTTAATATGCTATAGATGGATTATGCATAGATAACTTCTAGCTGTAGTTTCAAAACTAATTACAGCTCTTCAACATTGTAAGTTAATCATGCACACTTTCATTTGTGTAATATTTTGAATACTTCCCCTTATTTCTGATACCTTTTATTTTGTGTTTTTAGAATGGTAGTTTTCAGGTGAGTATATTAATATTTTTTAAGGGATTGTAAACAGTTTCACAAGTGGCATACATGTTTTGAGCTGGTTTTGTTTAGGTACTTAGAGAACAGGCAACCTTTTCTATTATCTATCAGGGACACGTGTGATGTCTTTACAACAAATTCTAAATCTGTGATTGAAAAGAGCATGTCCAGAACCATTGCTGTTATACCACTACTACTTTATGGTACTAATTTCAAGTGTTCATGTCGTAGTATAAAGTAAGTAATTAATTGTGGGGTTTTTTTCATCAGACTGATATCCAAAAAGTAATAACCAACGTGTTACTATAGCAAAAAACTTCCTACATGCTTTGTAGACAGAAGCAGCCTTAATGGGGTATGACAACCAAGCTGGACAGTGGAAGGAGCCTTGGTAAAGAGCTGGGTGTGAACTTCGTGAAATTTTGGGTATTTTCACAGTTCATATTTTGTTGCACAAACTAATGAGTACCAAAGTGGTTTTATTGTGTTTCTATCGAGGAGGAGAGGAAGAGGATAGTTAAAATTGCAGAGAGAGGGCCACTGGAGAAATAACAGTACCATAAGGGATACATCTAAAGAATGCAGTAGAGGACTGGGAGAAAAATCCAAACTAAAGAATTGCAGGGAATTGCATGAATAAGCTTTGGGGCTTCTTTCTACTTTGTTCTTTCTGGGTGAATAGCAGAAAGAAACTAGAAAGTAATTCCCACTTGCAAAATTAATGACTTTATGATACAGAAAGATTTCTTTTTTATCCTTCTGCATATATTACTTTTTGAAAACCAAAAATAAATGCAGTATTATTTGCCTGAGGCCACAACACAGTTTTCATCTAGAGATTTTTAACTCGGTCAAGTTCTTTATTTTTCAGTTAGACTTTCCTGAATACTTAATTGTTCCTTAACAGAAAACTATGATTTTCTTTTACCTCTAGTAGTATTTGACGAAAGTTCTGAAATCCTCTGATAGCTCTTTGCTACTCTCAATCACTTGCTGCAGCCTTTGCCATAGCAGAGTATGGGGCACATAGGTTTGCCTGTCTCTTTTAAAGACCGTAATTGAGACGTGCATGATGATTTACAAATAATGTTGATTCTTGCATCATTTGAGCTGCCTCGAGAATTCCAAACTAAGAAGGCGGCATGCTCGGAAGAGATCTTAGTGGTAGCATGCCCGAGGAGTATTCCGTGGTAGTGTGGGCCTCAGGTTCAGGACTGTTTTCGCAGCCCCCTAGCATAAATCAGCTTTTTGTTGTGGCCACAAGAACTCTAAAGCTCCTTTGGGTTTGGTGAACATGAGAAGTCTTGTTACCTTAAATACACCAGCAAAGCTCCCTAGGAGAATGCAGTTTATAGGAGTAACAGATTGTGTTTGCTGCGGCAGCAAAGCTCCTTTCTACGTGCCGCGAAGAAGTCGATCCCTGTGCTGCTGTCGATGAAGGGCAGCCACATGGGAAACGGAGCGAGCATGGCAAGCCAACCTAGATCCATCCCGTGCTTTAGGATGTCAGGACTGCACCGTGCGGCAGCCTCACACACACAGAGATCTTTCTGTTGCCAAGTGTGCTGTAGTGGGGATTTTTTAGCCTATCTGTTGTTGGCTGTGGTACATGTATCTTTATTTATTTTTTTTAACAGGCTTAATTAGCTGTTAAAGCCAACAAAGCTTAGAATAAACTGCTAAGTCTGTGTATGCTGCACTCTCTCTGTTGTTCATTCCAGGTTTCATTTGTTTGTAAAGCACTTCTTTCCTCACATGTTAAAATTTTCAGGAAAATACTATGTGAGCCTTTGGCTGACATTTCTGTAACTGTAAAAGTTCTGTATTATACTAGCCTAATAAAGCAGACAAAATTTAGCGACAGCATGCAGAAGTAGAGGAGGAAGCACTCTCCACATTATGCAGTGCAACGTTCATATGTATGTGTTGGAATACCTTTATTCTGTTCATGTTTGTTCAATGTGTAAGTAAAGTTTATAGAGTTAAATCAGTACAGTGATGCAAAATTTTGTAATGCTCTAGCATAACAGTACTATTTGCTTTAAGGTTTATGTTGTATTTAAATGATAACAGAAACATTTGATGTGAGAGAATGCCAGCGCTATTTTCCATGTGCAGAGAGGGCAGGAAGTGCCCAAACAGCTGAGACAAATGACGTGCACTCTGATTTTCTTGTACCTCTTGAGTATTAAGCAATGGTGTAACTGAAATGCTTAATGAGAAATGAAATGTTGTCTTATATTCTTAAATGTCTCTTGGTAGCAGAGAATCTGAATATGAAAAGCAAATAATACTCAAGAGAGTTTCCCAGATTGAAAAAGCTGAACTTGCTGTGAGCAAGGGAGCGTATTTTGAGAACAAGGTTAATGGGGACATGGCTGCAGCAAACTCGTAACGTGTTAATCCAGTCACCGTTGCATAAGTGGGCTGAAAAATATTTGCAATGCTGCAGATCCAAAATAGGGTAACTGGTTCACATGTGATGTTAACAGCGTAGCACAAAAGGCATAGCTGCAACGTGGTAAAAATTGTATTTTGATTGATGATTTTTAGTGCGGAGGCGTCGTGATTTCCTCCCTGGACGGTTACACACACAGTGCAGGGAGGGAGCCAGTGGCAAAGACTTGTTTTCTGTGCTGGAGATGCATGGGGGAGTGTGGGAGATGATGATGGTACAAGGGAGTACGTGGGGTAGGGCAGAGCTGTAAACCCCACAGGGCAGAGCGGGAAAGGAAGCGACACGTTCTTGGGGCACTAGTTCAAGAAGGCAGTTTTAGTGCTCATCACTCGCGCTTGGCTCCATGTGTGGCTCTGGTCTCCTGGACCTGCTTCTGCTGCACAGAACAAGTGCTGAAAAAGCGCGCTGGCGGTGGGACTCCTGGAGAGGTACTTCTGCATTACCCATTCTAGGGATAAAACAAGGGAGATGTGGATGAGAGAAGGAGGAAAAAAAAGCCCTTACCGATCAAATCCAATGCATGGAGTTACGTACTTAAGCATTGTATTAAGGTTAAAGTTTGACTTCCTACAGTGTGGGATATTTTAACTTTGAAGAGGCGTCGTATAAGTTGTATTGTTCTTATATGTTACCCAGGAAGACGAGAAATTTTTGTCTGAAGTTTTTGCACAATTAACAGATGAAGCTACAGATGATGACAAACGATGTGAATTGGTAAGTCAATGGTCTTGGTGATTCTTCTAATGCTTTAAACCATCAAGATTAAGTAGAAATACTGAAACTGTTCTGCTAGATCTGCTGTCATTGGAGTATTCCCAGAACTCTAGAATAATTTCTGGTGTAGCTCAGTCTTCGGTTGTTAACTCACTAGAAAAATATTTCATGCAAGGTAAGCTCTAATTTATTTGTTTTAAACAATTAATTTATTGCTGGGAAAGTGCTAGCACTGAGCTGACATCCTAGACTTAAAGGTATACTTTCTTCCAAGTACTTCTCACCTTACTGTGTCACTTGTGTTTGTCATATAAATGCTGCTTTTTTCACTGTACTTTGTTCATTCAAAAAGATCTTTTAAGTCCTATGAATGAGGATTACCAGTAGTTTCTTAATATCTATATTACAAACATTATTTATCCTTGAATATGTTTATCAGCTTGAATTGCCTTGTTAAAATCTTGCTTTCAGCAAGGGAGGCATCTTTGTTCTTTGAAACAAAGGGCATGCCGGGACGGAGTGCAAGTCCTTCAAGTGCTAGGTGTCATAAAATAGCTACAAAGTGACTGTATTTCTCTCTGAGGTAAATTTCAACCTCTTGAATTATTTTGTTTGTTTATTTTTACTTTCTTGTGCTTTCCTCTGTTCCTGTTGCAAGTTAGAGGAGAGAACTAGAATAATACCATTCTCTAGGAGGGCACATACCAGGCAGTACACAAACTGATCCAAGTTGTAGCAGTTTCATACTTTCAGAGAGTTTTATGAATCGAATACACCTTAAGTTATTTTTTTTCCCTGTACAACAGGTTAACTTTTTCAAGGAATTCTGTGCATTTTCTCAGACTTTACAACCTCAGAACAGAGATGCGTTTTTCAAAACTTTGGCCAAGTTGGGAATCCTTCCGGCACTTGAAATTGTAATGGTAAGTGAAAACTTAAAGCTGTTGTTAATCAAATTTTAAAAAACCCATGGCTATTTAACCATTGTGGTTTTTTCAGTTCTGCTGAGTACTTTTGAGGAAGTTTGATAGGACAGCTTTACTCTGCTGAAAGTCTTAACATTCAGAATCCAAAAGCCCACAATTTTCTGAAGTAGCTCGATTTTATCGCTGTTCTTATTTTTACTTTGCACGATAGAGAAGTCTCTGCTAAACGCAGTCCTTTTGACAACATAGTGTGAAAACTGAAAGATACTCTTTTTCATATGGCAACTTGACTATTTTTTCCTGTTGTTGGAACAGTGCCAAAGAAGTATTTTTAGATAATCTTGAACTGTTAGCTTGTTCCTATCCAGAAGATCACGTAATCCCGTCTTTTCAGAGGTATAAAGCAGATTATCTTAATCAGCAATGCGAAAACATAATTTTTATTCACTCCTTGGGCTGAAGCAGCTGTTGCAACCTGACAGTTGCAGTTCATATGCCAGTGCTGTTCTTTGTGTAGTCTAGAGTAACTACTTATGGATTTACCAAAGGACACAGACTGTTACGAAAACATAGAATTCATATAGATGCTGAGTAATCAGATGAACCCTAATGTTGTCGTTTTTTTCCAGGACTAGACCAGGCCAGATATAGTTTCTGTAACATTAATATTTTAGCCTTACAAATTGTAGTTATCAGAGCAAATCACATCTCATACCTTAAGAAAAATGATTAAATCTTGTTGTGTATAAATGAGGACAGAAACTTTTGTACAGACTGAATTCTACAATTTTGTACAAGTTCAATGAAGTGTGAGTAACAGGTACAGAATATTAACATCTTAGATACTGTAGCAAGGTTAGCAGGATATAAATGTCTCCTACCTAAATTAGAAAAAATGCACGGAAAGCCTTGCATCCTTTCTAAAGGAGGAAAATAGTAGATTTTGCTGGTTTATTTTCTTTTCTGGTGTCTCGTATAATAAATATTCTCAAAATTTTAACTCCCTATTCTTTGCAGCTCTACTTGATAATAAACACCTAACTTGATTTACTTTAATAAATTGATTTTTGTTTTTATTAGGGAATGGATGATCTGCAAGTTAGATCTGCTGCTACAGATATATTTTCTTATCTAGTAGAATTTAGTCCTTCCATGGTCCGAGAATTTGTAATGCAAGAGGCGCAGCAGAGTGACGATGTAAGTAAAAGTGTTGTGGCATTTGTTGAATACAAAACCAGGGAAAAAAACAGGAAAACAAACCTCTCCAGAACCTGGGATACAGTTACTCCAGAAGTGTAGATACTAGAAGTGTAGGGA
>NW_009730903.1:13779-38428 GCF_000703405.1 Apaloderma vittatum
AAGATATAAAAATTTCTGAGCATGTTGGTGTTCCGTGTTTGCTGTAATAAGACTGTAAATCTGCCCAGCAGACTTCCTCAGGTTTAGCTGAGGAAGGTTGTGCTTGACAGAACTCAAGTTTCTAAGTGCAACTCTTACTTTTCTTGTTTCACTTAATTTATTTTTTTTTTTAAAAAGGGAAACCTAATATCTAAATTAGGGAAATTTTTCCACTATTGAAACTGTGTCTAATTATTTTGTGGTTGGTCTGTTTGGGTGTTTTTCAGGATATCCTCCTCATCAATGTGGTCATTGAGCAGATGATCTGTGATACTGATCCAGAACTTGGGGGAGCTGTTCAGTTAATGGGGCTTTTGCGTACTCTGATAGATCCAGAGAATATGTTGGCCACAGCTAATGTAAGAAAATACAAAGGGGTAAAGGCACTTTACTGTCTCAGCAAAATTAAAGCCTGATCTTTTCTGTTACTGTTACTGTCATGATTTAAAAAAAAATACTTTTTTTTTGTGTGTCTGATACTGAATTGAAACAACTTAAAACAAGCTAAAATTTCTGTTAGCTTTTGATAATCAAAAGGGATGTGGATGTGGCATTGTGTGGGTATTTATTAAACCAAGCAGTCCCTTGCTTTAGCGCAGTAGCGTGACTCTGGCTGTAACTCCTGCTGGCTGGCTGATAACACAGAAAGAGAAGTCCAGCAGAGTCTGCCCGAAACCAAATCAATGATCTAATTAATACCAGTGGCACAGGAAAGATGCGATTTCATTGAACTAGAGCCATATGGAGCAATTCATTTGTATTCTGGAATGCTAAATTGTGCGTTGTGTTTAGATGCCCAAGAAAGAATAGGAAATTTGTAGACATTTGCTTTAAAAGGTGGATCATTCCTTTCCTTCAGCTGCTGACAGTCTGAATCCAAACTAAAGTACAATGTATTTGTAATTTAATGCCCCACATGTGTAAGAAAACACATGTAACCATATTTGTGTATTGATACACATATATAGAATGTAGCAAAATAGACCAGATTATACTTTTTTTTTAGTGTGAAATCTTTTCGGGTTATTTACAGGTAAAATTACTGCATTAAGGAATGGTGTAACCAATTTTTTTCAAGGCCTTTGAGTCATTAATGTGTTTCATTGTATATTTGCATCCGTGGTAGGGATTTTCTTGATGCTAGCCAAGTTGGTTTGACATTTTGTAGAGCTTTTCCCAAAATAAAGAAATATATTTGGCTTGAGTGAAGACAGTGTTGCAGGCCCAACCGAAAAGGTACAGGCAGTCCTGAAGGAGGCTATAGAATTCTGTGTGCCCCGTTTCTTGTGTTACTACTCTTATATAAAAGGTTATATACAAATGCCAGTATTTCATAAAGTTATATTTGTTTTAGAAAACAGAAAAAAGTGAATTTCTCAATTTCTTCTACAACCATTGTATGCATGTTCTTACTGCACCACTTCTGGCTAATACATCAGAAGATAAATGTGAAAAAGGTAATGTTAATTTTTTTTTTTTCCCCTTGAAATCTTGTAACTGTTGTTCCCCTAGTGCTGAGGACTCGGTGGGCGAAAGCTCTAATAGCCCTTTTTTGCATCTCTGGGTGACAACCTGCCTTCGTGTTGTGCTTTGTCAAATCCGTATCTCCTCACTGTGCATTGTTAGGTGTTTGCCAGCTGCACTAGTGTTATTTTAAAGACTCTTTGCTGGAAAGCACAGAGTGTCTTTACTTCACAGGTGCTTTTTTCTGAAAGTTTTACAAAAATGCTGTGACATTTGTCAGTGGTTACATGACTCCAAGCGATTCACACGTTAAGACTAGTTTTCACTTGGCTGTAGTACCAAAGTGTTGAAAGCAATCTCTTCAAAGTACAGCTCGGAACTCCCTCATTTTGTGTCACCTTAAAATTTTTCTAGTAACAGTAAAGGAATTGGAAATCACTGTTTGGCACACGCAAGTAGCACTCACTAGTCTGCTTCTAGTGCTTTGCAAACAGAAATTTAGTACTCTTTCAAGAGATTAAATCAAACCTATACATACATGTGCATACAACATTCCTTTTGTCTTACCTCTTCTCATATTGTCAAGTCAAAAAATAAATGTTTTATGCATTTAGTACAAAACTAAAACTTCTAGAATATCTGTAGTATTCATTTTGTAATATTGTTTGAAAAATTTAGAAATAGGCGCTTTCTTTTAGTCTAGCTAGGAATAATATTCTTAAGTATTAGCTTACGTATTTTCATCAAGTTGAATTTGAACCTTTGTAATGTAAACTGAATATAGAAATCTGATGTGCATTCTTCCTTTATTTCCCTGTAGCTCACAGAAACTTTTGATTTGATGAGAAGTTGGTAGAATTGGTATTTATCCTCATTTTCTAAATATTTACAGAGCTTTGAAAACCTTTTCCTGATTTTTGTTTTTATTTTCTATTTATCAGATGCAGTAGTTGGGCCCACTAAGAGTAACACAATTTGTCCTGGTAAGTTCTAATGACCCTTGAGTTTTGAAACTTGGGTGCTCTGTATGCTGGTTTTATTTTTATAAAGTTAGATAAGTCCATACTTAACATTTTTTAAATACTCTCTATTGAAATAGATGTAGGTGCTCTGCTTCACTTGAGATGACAGGAAGCTGAAAGAATGTTTTCATTTGCTTTTGAGTTACTGCATTTCACTTACTTTTTTCCCTAGTCAGCCTTGCTACTGAAGGTTTAAATCATTGTTGGTAGAATATGTACTAAAGAGACCTAGCTGAGCTTTTGCAGTTTGGATTTTTGTCCGGGCAGGCTTCTTTTTTGCTCATTAGGAAGAAACGTTGCTGATTAGGTTCACACAAATACAGGTCTGACTGGCTCGCTTTTACCTACATACCGTTAGTCTGGATTGCTCTAACCTGTGACTGGTTGATCCTGAAGAAGTCCCACTGCTAATTCAGAGTCATTTTTGTGACTAAAAAGAAGAAAGAAAAAAAAAATAACCAAATTTGTGTTTGTGGATTTGTTCTGACTCAGTGTTCCCACTTCCTAAAGCAATCCAGCATTGCCACTAGAAACATGTCAGGAACTGTAATGGCAGCAGAGCTTTGGGATGGTTTGGTACGTGACAGCATTTATGTTTTTACTGTATATAACTTAAGACATTATTTTTTCTTGTAGATAATTATCAAACGGCACAACTACTTGCCTTAATTTTGGAGCTGCTTACCTTTTGTGTGGAACACCACACGTATCACATCAAGAATTACATTATGAACAAAGATTTGCTAAGAAGAGTGCTGGTCTTGATGAATTCGAAACACACATTTCTGGCCTTGTGTGAGTATGGAGCTGCTGTGATTTTCTTCTTCAAGGCTTTTTATGTGCTGTGTGGCACGTGTATGAGTAAAAGGGTATATTTAAATAGAAGATTCCTGCTAAGCTCATGGTGATTACTGACTACCTGTTAAGTAGTTTGGAAACAAAGGTAGCGGGTGTCTGCTCATGCATTTTATGGTGGGAGGAGAATTGTGGGGGGGGCGGTTTAAGTCCACGGTGATGCTTTCAGGTCTGTGTGACAGTAAGGATTGCTTGGGATCGGCTATCTTGTTTAAGTGGAAATACTGTCATTTCTTAATAACATCATCAATCTACCCCTCCTTGTGGAGCGTGAACAGAATTTTATAAACTGATATTTAAAGAGTCAAGGCTGGCTCTGGGAGGTGAACATAATAAAACATAGGGATAAAGTAATAATCTAACTTCACATGTGCTAAAGTTCATCACTGCTGTGTATCAAAGAGAAATTAATAGGCCCTTAATTAATTAATTAATTAATTAAGCTTTCAGAAAGAGCTTTTTAATGCACTTGGTTTGGCATGCATCTTCCTCTCAGTAACGTCACGGGTTTTTTCACTTTCTCCTCAAGAGCAGCACATTGGAGCCCTGGCACATAGTTATTAAGTTTTGAATTCCTTTCTTCATATAGGTGCTCTTCGCTTTATGAGGAGAATAATTGGCCTAAAAGATGAATTTTATAACCGTTATATCACCAAGGGAAACCTGTTTGAACCAGTTATAAATGCTTTGTTGGATAATGGAACTAGGTACAATCTGCTCAACTCCGCTGTGATTGAGCTGTTTGAATTCATCAGAGTGGTAAGTTACGCAGCTGCTTTGGCTTGTACACATACGTGGCATCCTGGATAGGAATACAAAATGCAAATCCTTCCCTTGAAATAGTGTGTTACTACTCAAAACCACAAACTGAAAATCCCTTAGGTAAATATCCCAACAGAAGGGAGCCAATAAGCTGCTTTGTGCTTGTTTTACTTGATCGACTGACCACAGGGTGTATGTCTTGGCCTGATTTACAGATAATTCTCTGTAAAAGTGTCTGGTAGGTTAAATTCTAAGTGGCTGAATGCGTTCCTTCTGGACCAAACTTTGAAGTGAGAAATTAAGTGAAATATATGAATAAGTCTGGGCATCATTGAGTCTGAATGAGAGTAATTTAACTATAAATTTGAATGATCATTGTCCTTTAAAATCCTAAACATGTGCTGCCTTAGCCAGTGTCAGCTTTGAATCGGTAATTTTTCCACCGGCAGTGTTTGTGGGAACTGTGTGTGTGGAGAGGACAGACGGGATGAGCAGGAGCACCTGGTTGGTTCTACGGCTGGGCTGGAAAATGAGGACTTGCAACAGCTCCTGAGCCACTCGCTGCGAATGCCTTGATGTGTGGGAGTCTTCTCAGGGAATTTTTGTGGTCTGCCAAAATGAAGGGCAGTTTTTAGTTGTAGGGTATCGTAGTTGCTGTCTTTTCCGGCAGGAAAAGGTGTTTTTTGCCAGCGTGGTACGAAGGTTGTGATTTGGCTGAGAGGAGGAGGGTGACTCACCAAAAGGTGCCTCATCCCATGTGAGCTGCTCTAGTTACTGAGGAGTGGAAAGAGACCTAAAACACCTGGGAAGAGCAGGGCACAGCTAAACTCCTCGTGTTCTTCTCAAGATGGCTCGATCCTAGATAGCAAGCATTATGGTTTAACGGAACTATCCCAAATAGAGTTGGGACAGTACTGAGTATATAGACCATTTCTATGGGAAATTCAATAATTATTTTTAAATTTCAGCTTTTTCATTAAGGAAAAGCATGATTACTTCATTTGTTCTTACAATAATCTTTGGGCAACAATATTTGAGACTGAAACTCTGTTTTGTTCTTATGCAGGAAGATATTAAGTCCCTTATTGCACATATAGTTGAAAACTTTTATAATGCACTTGAATCTATCGAATATGTTCAGACGTTCAAGGGACTGAAGACAAAATATGAGCAAGAGAAAGACCGACAGAACCAGAAACTGAACAGGTATGACCCAGTTTGTGCATTGTGAGATTTCTGTTGAATGCCATTGTGTCATCTCTTCACACTACTCGTTGGTTTTTTTCTTTCCTAGAGAGCAGAGAAGGCAGAAGGCTGGGATTGGGGTGGGTTTTCATTCTCAGTGAAAATTTCTTCAATTAGAGTAAACCCCCATCTAACTTTCCTTCTAGGTTGCTGTAGCACAGTTCATGTTTGTCAGAATATCAGATCTTACATTTGGGAAAACTCTCCGCTTATGAAGAGCAAAATCTTCTTCTGTCTTTTGGAGTTAGGATTCAATTTGCCTTATTTTCAGCCAGGGTTTGGTGAAGCTTACATTGGCAGTGGGGCTGAACTGCAGTCTCAAACACAATGAATTTTCTCAGAAGCCATTTCTGATCCCATCTGAGGCTGAAAGAACAGGCAAAACTTGATTCGCTTGTCATGTGTCTCTTACAGTGTCCCATCTATATTGCGTAGCAATAGATTTCGCAGAGATGCAAGAGCCTTAGAGGAGGATGAAGAAATGTGGTTCAATGAAGATGAAGAGGAAGAAGGTGAAGCGGTTGTACCTCCAGTTGAGAAGTCAAAACAGGAGGATGATTTTCCAGATAGCTATGAAAAATTTATGGAAACTAAAAAAGGTATTTACTCCGTTTCACCTTGTCAGCACTGGAAGGGCTCTGTGCCAGATACGTGGAGCATCACGTAAACAAGCCAGCTTCTTGTGCTCTGTATCATAAGCAGGAGTAACTAAATAAGGAATTCCTGACTCGTCTTTGCAAACTAGTTTAGGATTAAAATGATGAGTTAAATTGCTCTGAGCCTGCATCTAGTTTAAATGACATTCGAAACCAAAACTTCAAATGTCTTTGTGTGCGCTAAGTGAGCAATGTCCCCATGCCTGCAGCGCCTGTGCCCCTCCCAGACTGAGTGCTGGCCTGCTCTGGATGAGGTCAGTAGGTGAGCTGCTGATTTAAACTGAATTTTTTTTAAAAAAAAAAAAAAGGCAGCTTTTGCCTTGTGATTATGCTGTGATTTTCATACTTAAATATGAAAATGTTTGTCCCTCAGCTAAGGAGAGTGAAGACAAAGAGAATCTTCCAAAAAGGACTTCAGCTGGGGGATTCAAATTCACTTTTTCCCACTCAGCCAGCGCAGCCAATGGTGCCAACGGTGCCAACAGTAAATCCGTGGCAGCTCAGACGTCACCAGCAAGCTCCAATGGCTCCTCATCAAAGAACACAACCCTGACCACAGCGGTGACAGCCACCAAGGTGGGAGAACTTGTACTAAGGCTGCTGCCCTGGCTTAGGACGGCAGAGCAGTGTCCTGAGACTTGACTGGTTGTAGTGTGGTATGGTTAGTGTTAGCATCCAGGCAGAGCGTCTAGTTTATGTCTAGTTAAAGCCCTACTAGTTTTCGGGAAGGAAGTGTTAGTGGGAGCAGAGGGTGTTACTGATCTGGTGGGCACAGTTCCATCTTGCATCTTCTGCCTAATTTAACTGCTCCCACTCCTCAGCTTTAGCTGACCCGTTGCTGCTCGGTGTGTTAGACGCACGAGTGGTTTTGTCTGAAGTATGTTAGTGCGCTGCCCTGTCGTGGAATTACTAAGTGTTTGTAAGCAGATGGAATCCAGTGAGTAATAATTCTGAGGCCAGATCCAGAGGAGCAAGGCAGTTCCAGTGCTTTTTGAACGCCGAGATTCAAAAACATTCTTCAGACAAATGGAGTTTTAAATGAAAGAAATATAACTGAGAAACTGTCAGCTGCAGGCTTGTGTGTCCCAGCCAGGTTGGCTGAGAGTTATGTACTAAAACTTGGGTATTTTTCTGGGTGTGAGATTTTCTTTTTATTCTAATTGGCAGGGAAGTCTAGTTGGCCTAGTGGATTATCCTGATGATGAAGATGATGATGAAGAGGAGGAGACATCACCAAGGAAAAGACCTCGTCTGGGTTCATAAATGAAACCAAAACTTTGGAATAAAAACTTTTAATTATGGGGTTTCAAATGCTGCAACTGTTTTAAGAGCTAAAAAGGACTGATTCAGAAAGCTTTCTCCCATGAGTATATAAGATAATACAAGGAGTAGCAAAAGAAACTCAGTATATCAGCTAGAAAGGGTTAGTTCTGTACACACAAAGCTTCCAAGGAACTTAATATCTTTCTAGTAAGTAAGGAGTCTGCCATTCAGGCTGTCAAAAAAATTAAAAATAATAAAAATGAAAAAAAAAAGTGGGTTAGTATTCACAGAACCTGGATGATGGCTTCTCAGCAAGGAAAGTCTCAGGTGTCGGGAGGGCGGGGGGCGGGAAGATATGGTAAACACTTTTTTAAAAATAATTGCAGGGTTTCCCCAGTGTTTAACAGAACTAGGAAAAAAAAATCTTCAAGCTTAAACCTTGAACCCAGTAATCTTAATTTTTTAATGGTGCTGTCAAGTTGTGTTCTTTTAGCAATGCCTCTTAAAAAAAAAAAAAACTTTAAGGGAAAACTCACTCTGTTTGCATAAGAACAATCCAGATTTTGGGACCATTTCTTAGGAATCGAATCGCATTTCTCATGGTTGGAGGGAGGGACGCTGCAGTTATAGTGCATGTTGAGTTGTTTTAAACAGTTCCAAGTAAGTTTTAATTTGCATTTTTCAAGAGGAGAAAATGGAAGCTGGATTCAAAACGGATGGTTTCATTTGGTGTATTGGTTAGACATCCAGTAAGATCTGTGCTGAGGAACAATCGCTTCTGGAACACCTCCAGGAGCCACTTGTGTCAAAGCGGGTACCACCCGTGGAGCTGTTGGCTTCGCCACGTGGAGGACTCCACGAGCGACTTTGAATCGCTTTGTGTGTTCTTCAGTGAGCTCTCTCCTGGCGGAGCAGCATGCCGCTTCCCTGGTCCAATTGCCTAATCAAGGTGGTAGCAAGAAACACTAACGGGTTTTTCCTAGCCATGAATTTAGCTGCATTTTAACACCAAAGTCACTTTGGACCAAGATCGATTTATTACTAACAGAACAGCAGTCTTCGAGGCAGAAGCAACAAGCAGCACCTGCATCTGGGTGTAATATGACAGCTGCTTTTTTAAAAAATAAAAGCACATTCCACACAGTAGGTAAGCAAGCTGCAACAAAAAGGCGAGTTGATGACGAGTTGATAGAGGCAAACAGTCCAGGTTTTATTTTTGAGAGCAGCAAGAGAACTGTAAATATTTTAATGTTAGTTTGCCCATTCGTGATCTGAGATCATGATGAAGTGAGAGGAAATTAATGTGTCAGAAATGTTAAAATATGAAACCAGCTGCAATCCACCACATAGATCACTCTTGTAATATGTGTTATGGGTCCATTTCTCCTGGAATAGTTTAAACTGAAGCAGTTTCTCTGTTTTGGAGATTTTTGTAGTTAATTTTAATTTTAGCTATTGTTTGGAAAAAGATGGGCTGTCTGTGTAGATATGAAGTATAGTTTTTTTCCATAAAACAGAAGTTTATTTTGTATTAAAAATACCACTGTACTTGTTTTACACCATTTGTATACATGTGGTGATATTAATGCTGAACTGTAAAATTCAGGAATTAAAATGTGACCCTGTAATTCCATAATTACTGCTTTTGTTTGGTTTGTTGTACATGGTAAGTTAACTCAATATTTGAAATGTGGCCCGTTTAGATATTTTTGAAGATTAGTTATCCAGGCAGTTTTAAAAGTAACTCTGTACCACTGGACGAAATCTCAAAGGGAACGTGCGAGTCCTCGCCGAGGCGTGAGGCACAGGCGTCCTCATGAATGGCAGTTGATGTGTGCGGACATCGGGATAGCGGGGTGGCCTTTCGTGGGCTCCGGGCACCGAAGAATGGGACTCAGCTTTTTCACCCGTGTGCCAGAATGCCCCGTCAGCTCCCAGCACAGAGGATCCAAGGAAGCCTTCACTGGTAAAGCGTAGCTGCAGCATTGTCATGGTGTGCTTGCTCTCCCAGTGACGATCAATCACCTGGTTTTCTTCCTGATTAATCTTTTCTCTCCATCAGTAATGACAGTTAACTTCCGCCAGCGCTATGTGAGCAGCAGTTACGCAGTATGGGCCTTTACTAACCCCAGGCTGAAAAACTGCGTCATCTGGTCTTTGCACCCAAGTTGTCCCGATGCTTTTTAACAGCTACCCTAAACGAGTCCTCTGAAGGGCTCTGACTGAAGCGTGTTAGTCCTTACTCAGTGTTCCCACCACCCCAGCCCTCTCCTGAAGTACTGTCAGGAGCTTTAAAAAATACATTCAGACTAACAAGAAGGTGGGGTTTTTTGTTACAGCAAAACCAAGAATGTCATCAATTTTTATAGTTACTAGAAAAAGACTGTGTAAAGTGGCAGTAGCTGTCCCATTTTTAAAAAACAAAAGAACTAAAATCCCTGTAGAAGGTGGCAGGCAGGATTCTTTTTAACCAGCTTTTATGTGGGGCTGTCACCCCCATAGCTGCCCTTTCCCCTGTCTGACCTGGTCGGTGCTGCTGGGCTTGTGCCAGTGGGCTGCCATGTTCCTGTGCCTGGGGTCCTTCCACTACTGCTCTTTCTTGGAAAAGAAAAGAACATTGCCAACATATATCAGTTACAAATGCTATTTTAATAAAAAGTTACGTGAAACTTGAACAGCTTGGGTCGTTTCTTTTAATGCCAATTACTGTTGCAGTCAGAGATGCAGTGACAGGGCACAAAGGATCCGGCCTCTTCCCACTTCCATTGATCAAAGCCAAACAGATAAACCAGGCTTTTAAAGATTTCTACTTCAAAATGGAATATGCTCGTCACAGCCCTAGCTTTCACTTTGCAACTAAAGCAATTATTTTTACTTGTGTTTATAGCAAAATTGGACCTAAGGACTGGTAAGCTGCCCCAAAAGTATGTAATCCAGAGTTCATATTTAAATGCATTGACTTCCAGCTGTATTAATTCTCAAAAATATGATGGTCATAGTTGCATGTCCTTGTGAAGTTAGACTTTTATTACATTGCACAGCTGAAAATACTAATTTGTTTTGAATACTCTAATAAAAGGTACAAAGTTCTAAATTTTTAAAAATAAAAAACTTAGAAATTTCTAACTCGGAACTGTTCATGCAGGAATTGTTTTAAGAGATCTCAGTGTCTGCTTTTGTTGTCTATAGGCTCAGAGGGCTGAGGCCAGTAGATCAGAAAATCTGTCCACTGCAGTGCTGTGAAAGGGCCTCGCTGCTGAACAAGTTCCAGTGAAAGTGAGGATCCAGCATTCTCAAAAGTGGTTTAGCGTATTTCAGTGTCATTTCAAATATTTATATATAAAGTACTGAGTTGCTTGTCTGAAAGTCCTGTAAAACTAAGTGTAATACTGGAAAACAAATCCATTCAATTATTGATCATATAATTTATTCTAAAAACATACTTATTTTCTTGAAGTCTGCATTAAGCCTCTTAAAATTACCGCTTATTAATAACTTCTTCTTTTAGTTTTTCTGCGAGCATTTTCCTCTTCTGTAGTAGTCTTTGCTTCTCTTCTGACATTTCCTAAAAACAAAATGAAAACACACTGCAGTAAAAGCGCTGGCCTTTCCTGGTGGGTGCCCTGCGTTAACACAGCGCACAAGCCACACCAGGGAGCTCACACACACTTTTTCCAGCACGAAGCAGCTACGTAACATCACTTGTGAACCTGTGGCTGCAACAGCTGTCCTTCAAACTTGCTTGCTCTTCAGAAGGATTTTTTAAAAAAAAATTATTCTGTTTCTTGAGAAGTGAATCCTAGGATGTGGATAACTGGCTCTTTACAGCAATCTGGCTTTTTTTTTCCCCACTGCATTGTACCAACCTTTTTGAGAGGCCTAACCTCAAATTCAACTGGTGCTGCTTAGCTGTTCTGGAAGTTTCTCAGTTGACAGTATTTTGGGTGTGTTCTGAGCAAAATAAAATGCTCAGCAACTCTGAAGAACACCTGGGGCAATAGGTGGTCTTTGGTCTTAAGTACATGCTCTGTAAAGAAGATTGACTTTTTTTTTATTATAACAGCTATTTCATTGTCTTGTGTGGGTTTTGAGGTCTTCTACTAGTTTTCTCACTTGTGTTGGGAGTTATCAAGCCCTTCTTTTCACATAAATGTAGATCAGACCTATTTCAGCAAATGCATTAAGTCATATAAACTGTAATAATGATTAACCAAAAATCTTTGGTGTTTGGTTTTTTTTCTGGTAAAGACCTCTCTCTCTTGGTAGGCATTTATCCTATCAGAGGATTCTGGGTTCTTTTATGTCTGTGCTTTCTTTCTCTGATAGGATTTACTACTTTTTGCCCAAACTAGATTTTCTATCATGCCCATGGGACAGTTTTTGTGATTTTAAGTCAAAGAGCCTATCTGTCAACTCACTAAATAACTTCCTGCATGTCTCTGCTCAGAGAACAGCCTCCGGACAGCAAGAGACCTTGAGCAATGGGCCAACAAGACCTTGCACCCCTTCCAGCAGCCCATGGTTCTCCTGTTCTGTGCTTCCCACCCTCCCACAGACTTGTTTTTTTCTACTGGAGGCAACTGGGCAGACAACAGCAGCATCAACCCTTCAGAGTGCCTTGTCCTCCTAAAAGGTATCATACCACATCCCTTCTACTCCAGTGCATGACAGGTAGAAAGCAAGGATTTCTTCATTTGAAATAGGCACAAAACAAAAGAGATCCAAAAGAACAGAGCAAACATTCTGCAAAATAAGAAGAATTATTTTCCCATTTCAGCAAATCCCAGGGATTTAAAGGAGCCCAAACAATGGGTCACACATTAGGAGAAAACCAGCATTTTAGCTGTTCGTAAACTTAAATTAATCCTGAGGTCTTGATGATACTGAAGCAAAATAATGCTAATTAAACCACTAAAACTTTTAGCCTGGAAGCTTCTGCAAAAGTGGTAACTTGGAAATAATTTCTCTCCACTTCCCCTCCTTGTGATTTTTTTTTTTTCTCTGCTACAACACTCAGCAGTAACACTGCCATCTTTACTGAAATCCTCTGGGTTTGTTAGAAGGTGGTCAGAATGATAAAAATGTTTGAATGTGTCACCTCTTTAGGAGATGATGCTCCTTCTTTCTGGTCAGTGTTGGTTGGTAACAG
This sequence comes from Apaloderma vittatum, assembly GCF_000703405.1. Taxonomy (NCBI): domain Eukaryota; kingdom Metazoa; phylum Chordata; class Aves; order Trogoniformes; family Trogonidae; genus Apaloderma; species Apaloderma vittatum. The sequence goes on from NW_009730903.1 coordinate 26,235, forward strand.
TACGTTATTTTTTGAGTCCTTCTTTGTAGCCATCAGCATGTCTCGTTTTTTCTTCAGGTAGTCCTCTCGTTGCTTCAGCTGCTGCTCTTCAAGTTCTGATAAATTCTGGAATTATTTTTTTTAAATTAATTTTTGCTATGCACATTAGGTACTTGTGAGAGAAAAGCATTTACACTGTATTTGCCTCCAAAATTACTAGCTGAAAAAAAAAATCACGTGGAAGTTTCAAGCCGGAGCTGTCCACTAAGAATTAGCACAGACAAAGGCTGAATTCTAGTCTAAACATAGAATGACGATCTGAACTTTATACACATTAGACTGGTGAATATCAGAAAGCAGGGCTTGCGTGCTGGTTTGAAAAATAAAAAAAATACAAACAAAAAAACCCCAAAACGCCTGATTCCAATAATAAAGAATATGTATTTAAATGTAATACTGTCTTAAATATACATTCTAACTGTAATCCTGTCATTTTGGATTCTAGTTCTATGTTCAGGGTTTTTTCTTGTTTGTTTTAAACTTACAGGTCCTTTTGGCTCAGCTTTTTGTGCTGCATTTTCTGAATGTTTTCCGGCTGACCTTTTCTTAATGTCTTCTTTCCCTTTGGTAGAAGATGGCTGAGGTGAGCAATCTGTTCCTTTCTGTAAGGGGCGTACTGGTTTTGAGTCTTCCTTCATAGGTTTCCGAGATTCCTCTAAACATCAATTTTACATAGAAAACAATTAGAAAGAATATGCCAAATATAAAATAAACTGCTATTTCTTGGTATGCTGCCTGTGCTGACAAAAAAAAGTAACTCTGTCTGATTCTAGGTGTGTCTTTCCGATCTCTGCAGGTACCAAGGTTAGTTTTGCCTTGCATCCCACTGAACTCCATGCTGGTGTCTGAGATGGCATCACTGTTACTGACATCAGAGTCAAAGCCTCTCCCGTCGCCCAACTGTAGAGCAAGGGATGTTTTTGGAACTTAGGCTAAGTAGTAAATTTGTATTTCACTGAAATATGTCTACTGGAAGTCTCAATGCTCCAAAGAATGTCTGGTTTTGATGGACAGAATTTTAGAGGCACTGCGAGAGGTCAGAGCTAAAAACAAATCCTCGTGCTGTAGCTGTCTGACTAAAAAGCAGGGGATAAACTCCAAACACACGGCCTGCATGCCAGATACCTACGCTATAACCAGTGTGATGAGTAAGGAAAGCTACTGACCAGAGAGCAGTTCCTGGTAAATGTGTTGTGTGTATGGAAATGTGCACTGTTGCTGTCCCTATCGCAAACATTCCAGATGTTTGTGTCTCAGCAGTGGGACATGATCATAGGACCCTCAGTGTCACTTAACCCACAAACCTGCCACAAGCTGCCAGTTTTACAAGGATGAAGATTTCCAAGGAGCTAAACTTCCTGTCAACCTGCCTCTTCTTTGGCATTTAAAGAGCACGGGAATGCTCAGCACCAGCTGAGCACACACCTGGGCTGCACTCGGTGCTGTAAAGTCCAAGATCTCTGGTCTCTCAAGCACAGGATTAAGTCCTGCAGAGAGAGCATTTGCTAGGAGTGTGCCTTCCTCATAAACCAGGAAAACAACCACTGCAGGACAAAGATACAACTGAGTGGTGCAAGGTGGCACTACTACGCAAAAGTAACAGGAGTAAAAGCAGGCTGGGAGAAGAGAAGAATTGAAGTACACCTGCAGGCCTTCTGAATGCTTCTGAGAATGGAAGGGAGAGAAGAGGTCAAACAAGTGTAACAAAACCTCAACAGAAGGGATAAAAAGGCAGGGGGGAAAAAAAGTGACAGAATTTATTGGGTTTTTAAGTTTCCTAATGTGAAAGACACTAACTCGGTTCAAAGGAACAGAAGGTCCTACAACCACTACACCTGTTAATGGCCATCAAATGAAAAAGGAGCAAATATGCCCCAAAAGTACTACTAAGGTTAAAAGTATCCAGCTCAAGTGTCTGTGATACAAAAACTTCCCATGTGAATGCATACAAAGACATACATAAGTTACAATTTTTTTCAGAAGGAGGTAGAAGAGCAGATCCCACTGAGATGCAACCTAGTTTTGAAGATCACCCGTGTACACTTCTGTACGCAGATACATGTGTGTATATACATACACAGCGATGTCTCTGTGTGTGTGCATATATACACACTTGGGTGAAGTTTGAGACTAATTAAAAAGGTCTCCTTTGTATTCTAAGTTGGTAAAAAACCAAAAATGTACAATCAAAAATATTAAAAAGAGTGAACAAAAGTTAGAACCAAAGACAAACAGATTCAGTCTGGTGGTCTGACTTTGGCTTGAAGCAGTTAGCAGTTTAAGGTTGGTTCCCTCAGAAATACTGGATTGCTATCAAAAAATGTTGTACAATTAAAAATTAATCAAAAATGGCTACACACGGGGAGAGAAAGCAGAACTTTCAAAGTAAATGATTCCCTTTGCTGCTGCCACCTAGTGCAAATGCCCTGCTCGACACAGCATTAACTTCCAAGCTAGGATAGTTTACTCACTGCCTTTTCCAGCCAAGCTCTTAAAAATCTCGGTATGAATGAACTCTTTGGTGATTTGAAAAGAGTATTACATTGCACACTTGGCATTGCATTTTCCCATAAAATTACCTAATGGAAATTTTGGAGTTTCTTCAGAAGCATCAGCTCCCTCAGCGGATTTCTTAACTTTTACAGCTCCTCTTGAATCTCCTGGAAAACTGTCGGTAACATCTGATGACTTAAGTTTATCACGTGCCTTAAATTAAAAAGCAAACGAACAAAACCAAGCATTACATTTCCTGGCACTGTACTTGAGGCATTAAACTGTCAACACAAAGAAAGCTGCCAAAAGCACTTCCAGTGAAAATTGTGTTGTTATACTACATACTGCATTGTCCAAATGAACAAAAGCAAACTACTACTTTTGGTTTACTAACAGGAAGGTTCTTACTGGCTTATAGTGAGAAGTCAGTAATTTTTGGTTTAGTTCAAAATCTGATCCCTAATCAACAATCAGAATAGAGAATATTACGGTAAATGGGTATTTTGTTTCCCAGCTACAAACAGGTAATATAGGGGAAGTTTGCCACACTTTGTCTGTAACTTTCAGGCAGATGTCTGTCCACCAGAAAAATAAAATACAGTAAGAGAACTGGGAACACATACGAAAGTTACCACAGAAGCAGAGAAATAATCAGCTGAACAGAAACAACAGGTCTGGATGATCTCTGACACTATTGTTTCACTTCTACACTTGCCTGGGAGATGCTGACAACACAATCCACCTCTCAAAATAGTAAAAGACAGATGGGATTTGCCCTAAAAATGTCTATGCTGTTCATCAACAATCTAATTCATGTCAGAACCCGCCAGCATTCATCAAAATACTTAAATATTTTGTGTGAAAACGTTCTCTAACAAAAGTATATTATTGAACAATAACTATCACCTCCTCTGTCCAGGTGAACTTTGACGGGGGCCTCTGTCATCTGGGTTGTTTACCAAGAGTATTGATATTCTTGGCTGTTCTATAAAGATTTGGATAAGCCTGCATCTTAATAAAACCTGAATTCTCAAAATGAGCCAAAGCTTGAGTCTCCCGGTTGTTTTGTAAGAAATCCAGTAGAAGAGGCGACTCATTTCCTAGAACCTATCATTGTAATACAGGAGAGAGGAGTTTTGTCGCCACTTTGCTAGTGTCAGACACTGGCAGAGAGGAAATTTGGTAGACTATCCCAACTGTTTGGGACTTGTGCTCAGCAGCATAGCTATCATCTGCATGGTCACCAGGGGTTTGAATTGGGGAGTAGGACTGGAAATAGAAGTGATGACTTTTACTGGAGTGGTAGTTACATTTGGTGTCCAGGTGGTTTTGTCCGCTCAGGCTGAAGAACAGTATGCTCAATTTCCTAACAATGGACAAGGAGAGCGACTCTGCTCTCTTTTGAATCAGGCCCCAATTCCCACTATTTCAGTATGTTTTCCCATTGAAGGGGACGTTTATTTCCATGTTTCCACTGTAGCTGATGTCAATGTTTCTTAGCACTGCTGAACGACTGGCAATTCAGTCCCTGTTTACATTTGGTTCTGATGGAGACCAAGTGATGGTCTAACTTGGAGAGGATTTCTGTTTCCTGGTGATTAGGTTCTGGCAGTATTGTGCAGACTTAATGAATAACTATACTGTCTACAAAGTGATCCTTAAAATTCCTGAAGGATTATGAATGCTGTAATCTTTAAGAAGCTTATACTTTGAAGCCTCTTTGATCTTGACAATATTAGTAATTCAGATGTTCTCTGGATCTGAAAGGTTGACATCCATTGCCAGGATTTTAGAATTCAGATACTGAAGAGAGAACGTGCTTATCGTGTGAGCTCCACCAAGTGACTGATGGTTAACGGTATCATGTACAGCACTGGTGTCATCCAGAAAAATGTAAACAACCGAGCGGACTTTTCAAAAAGAAGTGTCACTAAGACCTTCCTGACAGACCTTTTGTTTGCCCACGATGGTACACATTGCCTTTAGGTGGTACAGCTGACACCCAGGAATATTGGAGGATTTCTTAATCACCAGTGTAACTCATCTGGAAAGGTAAGATACTCACTTCTTCAGTCCTTTTCCTTTCTTGCTCTATTTCATATTCTTCCTTCGATTTCCTGTAACACAAAACACAAGTAAGTAACTCAAGACATCTTTAGTATCAGTGACTTAGGAAAATTTAGCACTGCTTAAATATGTAAGGACTATCAAAGCCATTACTGGATAACGTGAATTTGTTAGTCTATCACTTCCTGTGCAAAAATAATTGTGTAAGAATCTCCAGGGCTTATCTATCCCATGTTTCATTTGCAGTTTTAATGACAGGGAGGGCAATATTTCCAGAATACAGAGGGAAAACAGCATAATTTAATATAACCTGAATGGATTCATCTGCTATTATTGAAGATAATGTTTACATATGCGAACTGGGAGTGGAGAAGAATTCTAAAGAAGTCAGATCAGTCCTCACACATCTTACATCATACCAACAGTCACTGAACATGACTGAGAAGAAGCTGTAGAAAGGAATAAAGCCTACTGCAAAAGCAGCATTTCCCTTTCCAAGGCTTTAATGTTCAGGGTGTTCCCTGAAAAGATTAGCACTAGTATGCTCCTGTCGTCCAGAGACATCTAACCCAGGCCTTACTTTAGGTCCAACTGGAGATTGAGAAAAGAAGCAAAATGATGGGGCTCTAAAAGTTGCACATCACTCCACGCATCACCTAGACAGTTCATCACGGCAGAGTGGTCACTGCTCGACCTTTAAATATTCCTGATCACGCTCTCAGTCTAGCACCATTCATTTTCTCTTAAGTAGGATTTTGACAAGAACATTGATTTCATCTGTAAGATGAAAGCAGTTTCCTTGAAGAGGCTGAAAGAGTGAGGCCCTACATTCTTTTATTATTATTTTTAAATAATGTAGGAAGTAGGACCAATTAATTTTTTTTACCTTAGAACCTCCCTCAGTATTTTCATTTCTTCTTGTTCAATTTCACTGAACACATCAGAACCCTCTGTCAAACAGTCAGGCAACACACCTATAAAAAGAAATATGGCAAAATGTATGCATTACTCTAAAGAAATTTATTTTGTACTCCATTTGGCATCAGTCTTCAGGGAGAGAGGAGAAAGAAAAAAAAAAAACAAACAACATCATCACCTAATTCTTCCTTCCTGTAACTGTTTCAAAAAAGATTCAAGATCTCAAACATCAAGTTGCTATAGTAGCAAAAAGACCCTATTTACTACTTCTTACCATTTCTTTCTTTAATGATCCTAATAGCTTGCAATTGCATTTCAATGTTTTTCTGTACCATCATTTTTTTAAATAGTCTAAAATCTTCTGCTGCCAAGACTGTTTGCAAGATGGCCTGTGGGAGGAAAGACAGCACAAAATTAAAAATCCTGGAGAAATCATAACCGTCTTATATTCAGAGTTAAATTCTGGAGAGCATGTTTTTAATCTAATTCTATCTGTCTATTTTCCAGCCATACAAGTTGAGCTAGCAATCAAGGGAAGAATTTGACAGTTTATGATTTTAGATCAACATGTCTACGATCATAATATCACAAACCCTGGAAAGTTTCCCTGTGTAAGTTTATGACTGCAGTTCATCTGACCTCCTGACCAAATTCCTAAGCTCGAGTGAGGAATGTGTGCTCTGCGACACTTCACTACCCATCTCGCAGGAGAAACATGACCACAGCCCCACCTACACTGGCAGAAGAAGCTCCCACTGCTCTGCCCAACATACTTCAGACAACTCTAAAAGCTATCTTTGAGCAGGTGAGGGGATGCCTCGTCTTCTCAAGGCCAACATTTGTCTTACAGATTTTACTGTTTATAATAAGGATCAGAGGAAAACATATTTTGTGGAATGTGTCTATTGTTATAACCTTTAAGTTTGTCTGCTACTGTAAGGGGAGTGGAGGCTAACACAAAGCTGCCAAATATGCAAATAACTGTGGCAAAAACACCCTAAGCATAGAGGTTTGGTTTTGGAGAACACAAAGGTGTTGACCCCACACAAAAACCTGATGTTATTTTCAGAATGCACATTTTCCCAGTGAAATTTCCTAACATAAACAAACACATTAGGTTTAAAGAATTACAATTTTAACAAGAAAACTTATCAAAGCTTCATCTCTATCCTGCTATAACAGTGAAAATATAAAGCTAAAAATGAAATCCATACATTCCTAAACAAAGGCAAATGTACCTGTGAAGTGTGTGTCTTTGCAAGAGGAGATGAAAAAGCTTCTTGAAATTTCTCTTCATTAATTCCAACTTCTTTAAGATAGTCTTCTAATAACTTCTCAACCTGTAAGAAAGTATAAGCCTTACTTTCTAGGAGTTTTTTTCCCTAAGAATGCTCTGAATTTTTTTCATAACTGTACATTCTTTTCTGCTGACTTTGTATCTTTTAAACCCAAAGGAAAATCACTGCAATAGTATACCTGCTTTTTCTGGTATGTCAGGCTTTATTTACTTTCATGAGCTGTTCAAAATAAGCATTTTTATTGCTAAATTTGACTACTACTTAATTTAGCTTCTCCAATTTCCAAGAATCTCACTTTTCTACCTTTTCCCCAGACTCCTAGCTAGTATTCATCATAATTTCTTGCCCTGTAGGTAAAAGGCTTTTTGCCAGCCTGTGTGCCTTGAATCCTTCAGGTAAGAGCGAAAATGGGTGTCAGTCTGTATTTATTCAATTGTTGGCTTTTTAGCATCAAGTAATACCAAACCTTGTTACAAAAAACGCATTTTGGAAATCTGCATACAGTGGTTTACAGGCAAGCTCCAGAAATCTGTAGTTTTTTCTGATAGTTGAAAATTAATTCAAAATATTTACCAGACTCATTAGTGAACAAAATACAAGTTATACATGTTCTCAGACATCATGCTGTTTGTCATTTTGACAGAAAATAGGAACAGTATCAAGCTTAGAAGTACAGTATTTTAGGTAGTGGATATTTAATTTTTAACGAAAAATACTTAGCGTAAGAGGTATGACTGTGTTTACGTTTCTTTTCTACATATCTGGCTTTCAAGCACAAAAATGCGTATGCCGATTATGATTCAAAGGATTTCTAAATAACACAATAGGCAATGCAATATCAGAAAGTTCTAAATAACAAAGATAACACAATTTAGGAGTTCACCTAAATACTACTTTAGCATTTTAGATTATATTTCTTAGAAATCTAACACAAACGGCGAATAATGCTCACCAGAGCTTGGTACTCTTGATAAATTTCTGTGTAAGACAACTTGCTTTCCTCTTCATCATCAAAAACTGTGGGGAAAAAAAAATCCAAACCAAACATTTTGGAGTTAGTATACATACCACAAATTAACTTAAAGAGTAACTTCTACAAGGTAATATATTTAATCATATGAAAATATAGGCCATGATTTGTAATAATAATGCATTTTTCCACATATTTGGGCTAAGTATGTACTTTTGGTAATTTAATGTAATTAAGTTTCCTAATTTAATACTGGGGGAAGTGTATCTTCATAATAGAAGCAGATTTCTAAGCAAGCTGAGGATTCAGCAGCTATGTACACTAAAAAGTAAGATCTCATATAAGAGCTATGTCATGAACTTGTGTAAGGTTGTTCTAAGCTGGCAGATGACATACGTAAAGCAGGAAAATTCTCTCTCTCTCTCCACGTTTTCACATGGAAGATGTATTAATGACTTAAACCAATTTTTTTAAATGCCTTTCATTTAGTGAGAAGCCCAGGTGATGCAGCAAAATTAGTCTCTGCTTGTATAAAACCAGACAACCCCAATGAGAACATCTGCTGCAGGAGAGTTATTTTTTCAGTTAAATCTATCCTGATTTAGACAAAACTGGCATCTGTGTAGTATAGCCCTTATCGACCATATTCACGTAAGCTCATATTAAGAACTTTTGACTGGAAATATCCAGCTAATGATCTGCAAAATAGATGGAAGAAGCAGGAAAGAAAAACTGAAAAGGAGGGTTTGGTGGTTTCTTAATTAAGTTTTCTTCACGTCAGCAATGAGCAGAGGTAATGTAAAACCTAGCAATTAAAGCAGAGGCTTAGAAATAAGACCTCCTCAATCCTCTTCAAGATTAGCCACTTTATGTTGGACGAGTCACCTCCCATGTGCATGCTTTGAAGTCATTTGAAGAATTCTGTTTAAATTAGTGAATGAGAGGGATTTATTCTTCACATACATATATGACGTCTCTGATGGCGCATAGAATTAGTGTAACTTTCACACAAATTTAGAGTAACTTGTAAAAAGTGTCATTTCTCAGCTGTGACAGCCCTGAGGCAATACTGCTCTGCACCTCGATAAGGTGTGATGATGCAAAACGGCTGTTCCTAAACTAGAAAGGACTCGTGTCACTTTCTAAAAACTTCCAGCAAGGCAATGATAAAAATCTAATCAAACGGTTCAGGCCCTCTAAACATGTAAGGGAAATCTGCTTTTTAAATGACAAATCCAGAAAAACAATATTAGCTTTTGTTTCATCGGTTGTCTTTTGCATCTCCTCCTCTCTGGGGGATCTCCCTTACAGCTCTCGCAGGCCCCAACCTCTGTTTCTCTGTTCTCTTCCACCTCCTACTGCTCCTTCTCACCCTGGGCACCCGAAGGAAGGGTGACATGAGGACAAAGGAAGGGTGACACGAGGACATCACTCCTCAGCCAGTGTCCATGCCAACAGCCAGCCTTGCACTGCCAAGGAGATGTGTCCAAGTCCTCCTCCTTCCACTGCTGCAGGACAGCACGGGAAGCAGAGAGGAGAGCCTGCCCAAACTGCTCTCCCTTCTCAGGCTCTGAGCAAAAAGTTAAGTGCCAAGTAAAGCAAGCCATGGTCAGCGTCTTCGTCGAGTTAAGAGGCATTAAAACATATTTTAAATGGAGACCTTGGATTTTCTTGAGTCAGGGCTCCTAAATCACATAGTTATTATCTTCCTTAAGATTTTGGCACAGAGTCTTTGGTCGCCCAACAGGAACAAAGATCTGAAAAACCATTGAATCAAAATAAGCCAAGGGGACCCAGATACCCTAGGAGACAAAATCATCGTTTTCCTGTTGAAACTGAAAATCTTTGCTAGGACCTCTCAAAGGGGATGAGCGTTGAGTCAAGGTTGAGTTCTCCCTGCTAGACTGAGCCACTGATTTATTCGACCTTGCAGACAAGAGCCGGTAAGCAAATCTGAGGGAACTTCTCCTCCTCCCCCAGTCCTCAGTGACGGGTGAAGTGGCTCTGTGCTGGGAGTCCCAGGCAACAATATCTGTGTATTCCATTTGTAACTTGTCTTTATCTTACAGTGTTCAGAACTACCATCAAACTTAATCAACTCCCCAGAAAGAGGGAGAGAAAGCAAACAATTATCATCAGACAGAAAACCATTAGAATTCTTTATAAGTTGAAGCGCAAGAACTTGGCCTAAGTAACTACAGTTCCAAAATTAATTCCTTATGTGCCAGTTAGCAAAACTCAAAATGTGTTTTTGAGGAACTGCAAATTATTTTCAGATAATCAAAATGTTGCTAATTTGCTTGTTCAGCCCAAAGCTCAAATGAAAAAAGTTCTGTCTTGACAAAACATCTCAGTAAAAAAAAAACAGCAATGGAATCAGCACAGTACATTTATAGAAAGGAAAAGCGAATAGCACAGATATGTGCAACTAAAACTTCAAATTTCTTTAACTGTGCTTCTTAGCAACCCCAGCATTGCAGTGACATTTCTTTAGCCTTTTTTCTCAGTAGCTTCTGAGAGCTGTTCAACAGTACTCTGTGGCACAACTGATAGTTCAGAAGAGCACTTACTGCAAGCGATTTCTCTCCTTTGTTCCTCAAATTTCTTATGGACAAACACCACCAGGCAGGAAGCGACCACTATATAAGCCTGCTTTATACTGCATGGAAATTTACAGAGGTTCCATAAATCTTCTTAATGACAGTAAATTCCGCTCAACCTTATAGAGATCATTGCTCCAGAGAGGGATAATCAATTCCCCCAACTGATTAAACCTAGACCCCCTGAACCACAATCAAAATACTTGACCGACCTCAAGTTTAGACAGACTTCACAACCGAAAACTTCTCGTCTAGATTTCTCTGTTGCTTCCCAGTGTTACGAAGCCTAGCAGCTTCGCCCTTCTCATTTCCCAGCACTTTAGGGAAAGGTGTATGTGCTCACAACAACGATGTTGCCTCACGCAAAGCTTGGGAAGGATAGAAATGATTCAAAGATAACTGAGAAGGAACTTGTTTAGAAGCTGCGATCTGACTCCAAGGTGCGTCTGTTTCACTTAAGAATTTTTATTTCATGTTCTTCCACCCTAACGAGAACGACTGCACAACAGAAGACGCGGCCAGCTCCACTGAGGCCAACCACTACAGAAGCTGTAACGGCAAGTTGGAGGGGAGGAAGAAGTAAGCGCAAGCACACAGAATACTTTAATTGTAAGAACCATTCTACTCTGAGCTTCGGAGTACCTAGAAATAAAATCTATTTGGAAGCCTTAGTTTCATGACTTCAGTATTTTAAAGTTAAAATTATTAATGCATCCTAAGGATACTAAAGGAACAGATTTTATCCATAGCAGCCACAGAAAGTTATCCTAAATTAGTCTACAGCAACATGCTTTAGCACTTCTCACATGCGAATGGGCTACAGGCTGGGTAGGCTCACAGGCCATCATCTTCTCAGACATGCTTTTTTATTTGTCCTTCAATAACCACAAAAGAAAGCCTCCTCTTTTCTAAATGTCTTACGCAATGTTTTCAGATTTGCCCAAACTGTAATTGCGTTGCTACTGTAAGGATCCAGGCATTCTTTGGCAGCAGAAAATTTGTTCTGTAAGTAGCAGAACTAATTTAGCCAAATCTCTATTGCAGAAAGTCTATTTCCTCCTTTCCTCACAACATACGTACACCTAGACAGGTCTCCTCCGGCACCTTTACATGGAGCTACAGGTTTACCCCAGTCTCCCCTTTTGCTGCTTATATTTTGTTTACACAGGATGTACCCCAAATTATTCAAGGATTCCCCCAGTTCCTTCTTGAGGAAGAAAAGGAGGTTTAACTAGAGTTGCTTCCAAAGTAAATGCGTGCACAGGACTGCCTACAAAACATAACCAATAATGACTTAAGTGCTGACTATAATTTTCTGAGAGGTACTAACTTACAGTGTCTCATCCTTTAAATGGCAACATTCACAAAACTGTAGGAAAATAACTTCAGGCCTTGTACTCTACTGTCCTGCCGGCCAGATGGCAATTTGAATGATACTGTCCCAAGTTTCCCAAGGAAAAACATCTAGCTGTGGAAACGTATTAAAGGCCTACAGCGGCCTTCTAGCAACGTCAGGGTATTATGCAGAGCAGAACGAAGAACTCGCTTGGGTGTCATGCCGTAAGCTCATGCCATAATCCCCTGCATGAGCTAATGAAGGCAAATTGTCACATCCCCTGCTCCGGGAAGACCTGCTTCTACGGCTGAGGCACCCCCTCCCTGACAGCGGTGGGACAGCGCTATGCAAAGCTCAACGAGCCTGCGGCGGGGATCGCTCTCCTACGACCCCGCGGGGACCCTCACGCACTGCGGCCTGGCCTGCCCAAGGCCCGCTGCCCGCACAGACCCACAGCGGCAGGGAGAGCCCCG
>NW_009730904.1:0-37180 GCF_000703405.1 Apaloderma vittatum
ACCACATCCACAGCCTTCCCCTCATCCACTGCGCGGGTCACCCAGTCAGAGAAGGAGATGAGACTGGTCAGGCAGGACCTTCCTTTTCTAAACCCATGTTGGCTGGGCCAACCCTGGGAAGGAAGAGAGGGAATCCTTGAAATACTCATGTGGAGAGGTTCAGTGAAACTACAGGCTTGGTTTAGTTATCTGAAGGGGAATATTTGAAAAGGAAGGTAATGACAAAAGACAACTTTATGGACTGGAAGTTAATTGTTATGGGTGTTTAGTGCTGCGACGGATCCTGCCGGTCAGACACAGCTGTCCTGACAGACCAACTCTCTCAGCCTGTCCTCCTAGGAGAGTTGCTCCAACCCCTGATCATCTTCATGGCCTGGTCCATGTCCTTTTTACGTTGGGGACCCCAGAGCTGGACAAAGCAACTGCCCTCAAATTATCATCACGTCAGAGCAGCAATTGCTGCTATTTTCTTCTAAGGTGGCCGATGTTGCCTTTTAAGTTAAAACATGAACTTGTGCGCAGCAGAGCCAAGGCGAGACAGAGGCAACAGCTGCTCAGTGCAGTCACTAGGTCCAAGGACCTCCATCTCCACCAAGTCACTTAGTCTTTGTGGCCAAGTTTTCAGAGGAGCTCAGCACCGCAGGGCATGTACAGGTGGAGAAACACACCTCAAAGCAAAAGCTGCCCAGCGGATCAACACTGTTTGCAGTAGTGCTAGAAGTAGTGAAACGATTTTTCTTTAAACGATGCTTTGACAATTAAGAAGCCCGAAACAGAAACTGGAAAAAGTTTATCATCAACTCTTTGCAAAAGCACATTTTTCATTCCAGTAAAAGAAACGTATCAACTTTCCTGTTTCCATCTTATTAAATATTTCCTAGACAAACTAGCCTGTCTTTGCTTAGTCAAATTTCACTACTTGTCTAAATAAAATTCAAAGAATTCTTTTTTCTGTGTTCACCGTCCTTGATAGCAATATTCATTAGATAACAGAAATCACAGAGAGCATTCAACTACTATCTGCAAAAACTAATTTCTTGAACACGTTTCCTCTATTTTGATATATCTTCTTAAAAGAAAATTGAATAAAGACAGATCTAACCCTTATCATTCAGCATGTTGTTTAATGTCTTCTGAGCTGGAGAACTCCTTCAGCTTTCTTAGCAGACGAAAGCACAAAATTTGGAGGCAGAGCATGCACATCTGGTTGCTCGTGTGCTCCTTCAGCCTCCCCAGATTAATTTATAGCTCAAAATGCTATATATCCAGTGATTTCATCCAGTGATTTCAGAAGACTATTCCTTCTCTTTGAAAAGCATATATGGTCCAAAGGTATAATCCCTGCAAAATTATGGTAGGTGCTATAATGTTGTCATTTTGACTAGTCCTAAAGCACGGGTAAAGCAGCTGATGCTACCTCATTTGTGTAAAACCACCTTACACTTGCTGATCGCTTTGACATTTGCTTATCAAAAGCCTACACCGCCTATGTTATTTGTTCAAACAAGAAACAAAGTGTTACCTGGACCAAAACAGTCCTTATCACCTTAAATTTTTTTTACACTGATCACAGAATGGTTGCCGGCTTGAACATTTTTTTCTTGAGGAGCAAGTAAACTTTGGGTTTCGACAATGTCTCGAAACATTCAAAGAAAGTTGTGGACAAAATCAAAGCAGAGCATTCTAAAAAGACTCCTAGAAATACAGCAGCGTGACTGATTCAGTTACTGTGCATGCTCAGTCGGCAACTTACGGGCAAAACCTCAGAGCTACAACACAGGCATAATAAAAACACGCTATCTATTAATTCCGATGACAGCAGAAGCACATTCACTTACCACTTACCACTGTTACAAGAGAGTTTGCAAAGAACGTAAGTTGTTTTTCAATTACCTACGTGCACATATACACATACATTAAGAGAACGTGAGCGGAGAACCAAACAGGAATGAGGGGAACGCGTATTTACTAGGACTGCCTGCTTCCCTTTACCCTACTCTGGTGTTGCCATTTTTTCTTTCAGGTTTCCCTATGCTGAAACAAAAAGATTTCACATAAATTTAAATCAGTATAGCAGACGAAACAAGATTCCCAATGTTTTCAGCAATTACCATAATTAAAGATGTCTTTGCTGAATAAAGCCTTGGCTAGTTCTCTGGTGCCTGTCACTAGGTAGATATTCCCACCTTCTCACATCAAATAAAACTTTGAATGTTTCAAATTCAGAATGGTGGTGGAATAAAGCAGCTTTACACCAAAGAATACTATTCCCATCATTTAAAATAAACTCCCAGGGAAGCTGTGGAAGCCTCAGTCCTGCAAGTATCCAAGGCCAGGTCGGACAGGGACTGGAGCAACCTGGGCTGGTGGGAGGTGTCTCTGCCCACGGCAGGGGAGCGCAACAAGATGATTTTAATGTCCCTTCCAACCAAACTGCTCTGTGATTTTATGATTAATAAAATGGTTAAAAAAAAAAGGCCTGTGTGAGGGCTGGAGACTAAAGACGCCGCTTAATAAACAGCAGTTAACAACAGGAGGTATCTGAAATACTCATGGGGGTAACGTAGACGCAAGGCAATACCTGCTGGCCTCCACAACAGTTTTTTTTTTGTTGTTGCTGGAAAGTGTTGTGCAAGAGAGGAACAGCTCTTTTTCTTTCCAATTTAAGAGATGAACAGTCTTTAAATATACATAGACATACCCACTGGGGATGAAATTTGCATAAGTAGGCTGATTCAGCGAAGCATAGCTACACAGCACATACGCAACGAGCAGTCAGATGCCCCTGTCGGGTTTCCTGTACTTTTCTTTTAAATCAGAGTCCTGATATAAATCTGGAGCAAGTGCAAGTGAACTGGGTGGTACTCCAAATGTGTATTTTATGGGATTTCACCTGCAAAACGTTGGCTGGTCTCTTCAAGTGATGTGACATGACTCAAGTATTGCTTTGTGGGAATTTCCCTCAGAAGGACTATATTCACTTGGAAGGTCTTACAAAAAAGCATTTTTGTAACTCCTCTTCCTTCCAAAACAACAACGAGAGAACAATCGCCCTTTTTTCCTACTTTCCCCAATAATGTGTTGTCAAAAAAAGAGCCATTTCAAATACAAAGAAACAACCTAAATTTACCTGCTATTAGCATCTTCCTACAGCCCGCTTGGAATTCAGCTAGCATGAGTGACTCTATTGTCACTTCATAGATACCAATACAAGCTTCCAAAACAGCCTGGCGTACATGTTTCTCAACATTTCCTACACATGAAGCATTTTGTCTGAAGCACTCTGATAGCCACCCACACTCTGCTTTTCATCCCTACCCAAGTGTAGCATCAGCCTGGAGCCCTATTTTCACTCTGCACAAGGATGGCTGGAAGGAGAATCCCCACATCACCTCCAGCTCAGAGCCCAGCACATTTACAGTGCTCTGGTGACAATTCAGAAACATCATCCAAATCCAAGGTACCCTCCAGGGCCACAAAGTCAAACCGAGGGTTGACAGCAGCTTGGTGGAGACCTCAGCACATTCACAATTTGTGGCTACACATGTAAGTGTGTGCCTGGGGCTCTTCAGCTCCCAAAACTAAAAGAAATCTTTGTTGCAACAGGTCTCTGGCGCCAATACAAAAGAAAATTAATCTGCAGAGAAAGTTTCTTGTACGGGCAGCAAAGAGAAAGGCAGCATTCGTGGTTTGATTCTCACTCTCATTTTTATAGCTCCAGGTATACCTCCAAACTATTCAGGTTACTAAAGAATCATAAGAGTCTCTTTAAGTAATCATTTTCGCCAGCAGAGACAAGGAACATGTTTTGTTACCATTAGCAGGAAGATAGGTGAAGAGCTGGTACTGGCTTCTCTTTCTCTTTCCGTTGCAGACGTAGAAGTTGACCTGAACAGGGCTGGTAATTCTCTGATTGCGGAAAGGAGGTATCTCAACCACCAACGAATTCTGCAGAAGCAACACATCAGAAAATCAAGGTGTGACTGGGGCAGTTGAGGTATTAAATCAGGTTTTAGCATGGCTCAGGCCTTTACAAAATCACTAGCCTTTGCTTCTTCCCTTTGGACAGCAAATATAATGCCACCTATGGACAAGGCTCCGTCTCTCCTGCCTCTGACATGAATTTGGGACCACAATCAAACCGCGGTCTCTAACGTAGCAGGAGAAAGCCCAACTGCTCAGCTGGCAGGTCAGCCTCAGTAAATCTCACCCCTAACACAACTTTCTTTGAAAGGAGAATTAGGACAGGCATATGATTATTCAAACATGGCCATTTTCCACGGTGAAATGTGTTTTCATATGACAAACCAGGAAGTTTTAAGCATGCTAGCTTCCACGGATGGTAGATCCCGCAAGAATATCTGGTGCTACCGGAAGAAGGGCCAGCGAGCGTGTAGGCGATCTTCCACGCTCCCGCACAGGGCTAAGGAACGACTTAGCTGTTAGGGCATCAGCTTACAGAAACACACGGCGAGATCTGCTATGACCATCAAAACCTCCCTTGGCACTTTTTGAAAGAATAAAAGGGAACGCTCGTCTTAGCACTTGGCCTACGTTCAGCTGAGGCCTTTAAATTGTTTGCCGGCATGTCTCCAGCTGGTTTGCAGCTAGCAAACTGTTGCATATTCCTGCAGCCGTGGAATAGTGGCCATATTTCCCACTTATAGTCATGGCTGAGGGAGCCACACTTCTCCAGCTGTGGGGCTGATCTCCTGCGAGGGGATTCACATTTCTTCTGCCGAAGGCAGATGAAAGCCAAGGAAAATGATCAGGAATTGCTTTGGGAGTGGAGCGAAGAACGGACCCAGCAAGACAGAAGATGAGCAGACGGGGCTGGCCCATCCTGGACAGTGAAAAAATATTTTCCAAATGGTCTTTCCTACTTTCAGGATGGCTTCCAACAAAGGCTTTTTACCCCACGCTCCTATTAAAGAAAGATTTCCAGAAGGGGAGGCCGAAGTACTTGTTCTGTTTCAGTGGGGAGACACAGTGCCAAAGCCTTGGAAATCCCTCTTTAGTAACAGTGCTGGAGAAGGCAATATATATTTTTCATCTTGATGTTAAAATATTTAAGGCAGACTTACTGGCTTGCACATTTCTTTGTCAGTTTTGGCTTCCATTTCCCACACATGGTGACCATCTAAAAGACAAAAGAAAAAGATATCTAGTTCCATCCTTTTTCCCCCCTTCCCAAACCTACAAAAAGAATGACTTTTGCAAAAAAAAAACTCTTTGAGGGGGCAACTGCATATATGAAAACCAGTTCTCCAAAGGCGTTGCCCAATGAGGAGGCCATCTGGGTAACCCACGACTCAGCTTTTTTGAGGGTGGGGACACCACAATCCAGAGCACATGATATTGCGAGGGGGGAAAAACCACTGGGAATTTATTCTGCTGCTAATTTGGACAAAATATGCAACGGTCCTACACCTTAGCTTCCCAAACGTTCAGAGAAAAATATTGCTATGAGGCCTTTTGATCCCTACCTACGCAGTGAGTTATATTCAACCTTAATATTTAGACAAAACGAAACAAAAAAAAAAGCAGTCTTGAGGAAACTCCTCAGCCATGCAGTATTTCATTTTAATATATTCCTTGTCTAGCTTGTCATAATCCTGCTGTCTGGATCAAAAGGCAAGGCCATAGGCTGGGAAACATAATTTTTAACTCCATTTTTGAAGCTAGTTGAGCTCAACTACAGTGGTCCCACCTACAGTTTTCTGGAGCTGCTTCTAGTCATGTGTTGGGTCCTCCTAATTTACGCCATTTCTGTTTTCAAGCAAACACAGATTTAAGGTATGGTTACCACTTTTTCTGGGGACCCCTCTTTTGGAAGGAACAGGTTTTCTCTAGTCATTTTTCCCACACCTTACTGATACAGAAGTCACCGCTCAATAATAGTAGGGTTTGGGGTTTTTTTTTACTTCCTTGTGGCTTTGAAATTCAAAGCAAAGAAACGAGAAAAATAATACAAAGCATAAGGGTTCCATTCTGCAGGCCCAGAAAAACACAAACGTGGCCGAAAGGCCATGAGCAGCAGGGACACATGAGTCCCATCATTGCTGGGCATCACCAGAACGAGAGGGAAAACGAGACTCTGTGTCGTCTCTTTCGTATCCTTATTGCAACGTCAGGACACGCAAATGCAAATATTAGTTATTTTGAACTTCATCACAGAAGACACGGGCCTGCCTTAGAAAAACAGCTCGCGGCAAGGTAAAAGAGTGAATGCACTTTTTCTTCTCTCTTCGCTTTCATGGCCAGGATGGAGGTGACGCATTTAGAACCGCCTGATTTATTACAAATGTCTGTAAATAATATTTTTGTGTACAGCTGTCCTACTGGGAAAGGAATGCTGCCGAGGCACTAGCCCCGGCGATTGTTTTAATGTCCAAAGCCCTGTTTTTGTTTTTTTTTCTTTTCCACGTAGGGGAAGAAGCGTAACGCGAAAGCCGCAGCCCAAACGGCAGAGTGGGTTTGGCGGGTCTCTCTTGTAGGAAACCGAGGCTGACTTAGGCTTAGCTTCTTCCTATGTTTCAAATTGTGACGCTGGAAAAAGGAATTCCTTTAACCGGTTCGGCGGCGGGGAGAGAAGGAGCAGCCAGACAGTGCTCAACTCTTCGTAGAGCACCACAATTGAAGTAGACTTCTTGGGAGGACTGGCAATCCCAATTTATCCAACAATTTATCCAACAGATTTATCCAACAGATGCTTCCCCTGAGCTGTCAGGATTAGCAAAAAAAAAAAACCAACTTCGAAAACTTGACCGAAATTCAGCAAGCCAGGGCACATTCCATGCCTGGGAGCAGCCTCCTGGCACCTCCTGCTCCTTCCTTATGGAGCCCCTGTAGCCCTCCCTTTCTCCCCTCTCCAATTAATTCAGTCAGTTGCAAAAGTAACACAACATCGGCACTATCACACGTCTTGCAAAGTCTGGAAATTTGTGCTTTGTGAGGGTTTCGGTGGTGGGTTTTTTGTGTTGTGGGGTTTTTTTAAGAAAAAAAAGCAACTAAAAAACTACAGACATCCAGACTAGTAGTTAACATGTGTTCAATTTGCCTCTGTAAACGGATTACCAGAAGTTCAGTTTTTTTGCTATGTTTAATTTCTGCTTTGCAAGATGAATGATCTGATTCAGGTTTCTGGTTTTTATTTCCTGCCGATACTTCAGGAAAACTCGAAACGACTCCATCTCTAACTAATCTTTCAATTACTTCACGCAGCGCTGCCTTTATGCGCTTTTGAAATTTTTATGATGACAAAGAGAGTTTGCTCAGAAATATTTTAAATGCTATAATCTAAACTATGAGGAAAATAAAAATCCAGAGCCGTGGCTCGTCTTTGGAAGCTAAAAAGAACAATACGGGTTTCGCTCCAAGAAATTCCCTTGAGACTGTCCAGACCATCGCTGCTCAGAGACTGAGGGGATGGGGAAGAGAGTGAAGAAGTAGGGAACAGACAACTCATTAACAGCTAGTGACATTTCATTTAACAAAAACACAGGGAGGAAAAGTTGTTATGAAGCAAGAGACGACGGCAGCGGGGGGGGGGAAAAAGACAATTCCTCATATTACGTCTGGTGAACCAAGAGGGAAATCTCAACGCCCACGGACTGGGACCAGCTCCAGGAGGGAAACCTTAGACCACTACGTCAACCTCTTACAGTAAACATGTTTTGCAGGTTTATACAGTTCAGCTGAATTTTTAATTTATTTTTTTTTTAAATAAGGGAATAATGGGTCTGGAACGGTTCGTAAGAGCCCAAAGCACCAACACAATCTGCCTACGCCAGAGAAAGCGGCTCTGCCGACCATGCCCATCTGCCGGGGATCCCGCCGAGCAGGCAGGAGGGATGGGATGGAACGGGACGGAATGGGCTGGAATGGGATGCTGCCTCCCGTCAGCATGTGCTGGAGGCTGCTCCACCACAGAAGTTTCCACTGTAACTCCTGCCACATCTGCAGCAGCCGCCCGCCTTGGTCCGCGGCCCGAAGGCAACTCCCTCCCTTCTGGCCACCGGCCAACCAAAGTACACCAGAGCAATTTATACCTTTCCAAAATGCAAATAATTCAAATTACAGACATAACACGAAGCTGAAGCAGACACATTTCAGGCATTCCCGTTAAAGTTTACTCTCTGGAATTACCGTACCCAAATGGGTAGTTGTTATACGGGGAGACGGAGGCTGGAGAGGAAAGAGAGGAGGAGGCAGGGAGGAAAAGGGAGAAAACGGCTTTTCCAAAGGTCTTATTTCATTCCCTTTCACTTTGCTATTTACTTTTACCGAGTAATAAGAAGTGTCTTCTCCAAACCAAACACCTGGCTTTGTTTTGGCATTTTTTAAGATTTATAGCGCAATACTTTGAACAGAAAGACACCTCTTTATACAGCCACAAAAAAGTTTTGTCAAGGTATTACGCTGGGTTTGTTTGATTTCACGAGTTATTTTGTCATTGGTTTGGTGCTTTTTCGGGTTTGGGTTTTTTGGGGTTTTTTTTTGTGTTGTTTTTTTTTTTTCTAAAGGAAAACAAACCCAAACCATCAGGGCACAAGCCGTGCAGAGTCCCCGGTGCCAGCAAAAGCAGTTGCCCCTTCAAAGCCAAGGCTTCCCCTGGGGACCTGTGCCAGGGGCTGGGAGAAAAGCCCTCGAATCCCTCCTTATCCTCTAAAGAATCACACAATCATAGAACGACTGAAGTTGAAGAAGTGGCAGTACAGGGGGAGTGAGAAACCTCCCAGTTCCACGCAGGCTCTTTCCCCTGGGCTGGGCGCTGAAGACACCGGGTTTTGTCAGGAAGCCTGACATTTACAGCCCCATCGCTGTTATTTATAGCCATCCCTATTTCGGCTGCACTTCACTGCCAGCCGCTTCAGCCTTTTTGTTTTATTTTCCTTTTTTTTTTTTTTTTTTGGCGCCTTGACACTCCGAGCACCTGGGATTGCTAAGGATGGAAATACCACAAACCTACCCCGTTACGTGGAGGGGCAAAGTGGGGGGATTTTCAGCTTCGCAAAGCATCCACACCCAGCGTTAACGGAGTTTTACCCAGTTTTAACGTGCTGGGGCTGAAGGGTGAATGGGCCTTTGTAGTCTGCTCTTATCAGCCACTGCTCCCGGAGCTAAAGGAAACTGTGCACAAGTCCAGAAGTAAAAATACTCTAATTCATCAGGGAATTCCCTGCAGTATGAGTCACCGAACGGCTTCCCCACCACACCCAGCTATAAGATTTCCACATAAAAAGGCACTGTAGAGGCCTGTTTTAACACAGAAGCAGCAATAAAAAGTAGTTGTGTAAACCCAGGGCCGTCAGTTATTCGCACATTAAGCCCCGCAGACCACGACATGGGGGTTTTCTTCACCGAAAAGCAACGCAAAGGGCTGTAAAGACTTCCCAAAGAAATTTTTCTACAGTTTTCTCCTTCTTCGATGCCCCTCAGGACAGCTTCCCCCAAGGTTTCCAAGGCTGGGTTTACCTTCGTCCCCCAGGGAACTGCCAGGGGTTTGCAAACTCAGAACAATCAAATCCTCATTAAAGAGTGAAGGATGGGAGAGAAGGGAAAGAATATACAGTACCCTCAAACAAACCCCAAAAAAACACTCCAAGCCTGGAAACTCAGGAGGGCATAACATCTGGCAACCACTTAAACCTTGCCTCTATGAAACGGGCGTAATGGGAGCGTTCAGATACACTTAAGTGATTTCACTTTACTACAGGAGGTTAAAACCATCTATATCATTTAGTAGTCCTGTGTTCACTTGAGATACAAGAAGAACAGACACAGACATAGAAATCTGTGATTTCACTGCCGGCCGCATTGTACATTTTATATTCTTCCAGCCCATGGCTCAACAGAGTTTGACTGCGCTGGCTGGACCGTAAATCTGTATTTACATTCATATATTGCAAGACGGTGAAACTAGCTCTGTCCTCCCAGAGGGATCCACTGCTTGATTAATGGGTTGTGAGATCACCCTAAACAATAATGCCTATATTACACCCCAGATTACTTTAGCATGGCCACGACCAGCAGGGCAGAGATGCAAGGCAGGAGGATTATGCAGCGTGATTTTGAGGTGTTCTGCAAAGGTACCAGTCAGTACCTGTTAATGCATATACATATTCTGTCATGGACGCAATGCTCTCAAGTTACTTTTTCTCTCTTTCTTTTTTTTCTTTTTTTTTAACCTTAAATTAACAATAAAAAGAGTTGTGCAGCAACCAGCTGATAAAAACCCAGAGAGTACTTTGGCACCTGTGCCAGACATGCGCTTCCTCCCTGGTTGCTCAGCCAGGCAAGACAAAAGCCGAAGGACTCACTTTGCCCAAACCATGAGCCTTTTTAGTTGCTTTTAACACAGTATGTCTACCAGACTTAATTATTCTGAGCTCAGGTGTTTGCAAATGAAGTGTAATTTTAGCCCGGGTAATTAAAAGGAGGCACTGTGCTGACAACTGACTGATTGGGGTTTGTTTTGAGCCAAAACCATCAGAATGACCGGCCAGATCCTATTTTCAGCAGAATGGAAGCTGGTTATGCAATTTGTGCTCACTGGCACCTCCCCCTACTCAAACTACCGTTGGTCTGAGGCTTTTATTTAGCAACTCTCAGTAATTCCAGGTCTAAGACACTCAACTTCCAAGTAAAAGTGCAGTATGACATCCCTGTAAAACTCCTCTAGAGCAGGCAGTTTGAACCAAGCAAACCCAGCTCAGCCACCCACCAGCAGTCATGACAATACTTCATTCTGTCTTTGGTTACAGTCGTGTCATCTCCTCGTCTTCACAACTTTCCTCTGAGAACCTCCAGCGGGCTGGACCTGTGACTCCACAGCTGAAAACTGAGTAAAATATTCCTAGTCCATCTTTTTCAGTCTAATCTGTCTCATATTTTCTCTGAGACTATTGGAGCAACAAATCTCACAGCCAGTTTAAACCAAGTTCCAAACTTTCCTTCCATGAACAATTCTTTTCCTCTGCTTCTTTTGTGCTTGATGCCAACACCACCACCTGTACTACAGCTACTCCCATTTCTTTCTCATCTTAAGTCTGACCCAAATGCTTTCAATTATTCCTTTTGGATTATTTTTCAAGGCATAAACTCTTTGTTTTAACTATATGGCCACAATCACATCTTTCAGAGACATCCCATTACGACGTCCGTGAAGATGAGCCCACGTAGAAGTAGGTTTTCTGGCAGGTTCTGTTTTTAATTGGCCACAAATTATTTTCTCCGAGTGGAGTCTGTTTTGCCTGTGATAATACCTGGCAAGCGATCTCCCTGTCTTTAACTTGTCCCATGAGCTTTTCCATCTCAGGTCAACCCACCACAGTCCTTTCCTCTCCTGTCTTTAGGCACTGATTGCTTCATTAGAGCCTCGGCTTTCTGTGAATTCCTGTGTGTTTGGACAGAGGGTCCTACTGGAACAGTAAGAGCAAAATCTATCCGAAAGCTTGTGGTAGTTATAACGCTTCAGAGAGAAAGCATTGCTTGCACAGATACAGCTGCTTGAAGCCACTTGGTCTGGCAAAGACATGAAAGGATAAACTTCAAGCACTCAGTCATGGTTTCTATAATTAAAAAATTTTTACAGCTACCCAGACAAGTGACTTCGAACCAGAGACCACGGAGTTATTTCTTATTTCTCTGTTGTCCACAGCCAAGTATCTGTGATTGATTGATCTCATTCTTCACAGGGAGAGCAAGCCCCTGCCACCGACACCATCTTATGCGTATGGCCGCTGTCCCACTCCATCTTCACCACTCCCTAGACTGAACAGCCAGGAAAAACTGAAACGTGCTGCCATTTCCTACCAGCTACATCACCGCGAGCGCGTGAAAGGGTTCCACCACCAACTGAATCCACCATCTGATGACGCTATTTGCCCAAAGATATCTATTTCTGGGCAGTGGCCAGAAACCCCTTCAGCTATCAATACATCTCTAGGAAATAAGGTTCAAGTGACCTTCACACAAACTCTGTGCACCCAACTTCTATGCCTTTGAAGTTTCCAGTTTATCTAGTTTCCAGAATTTTTAACCTCACTGCGCATGAGTCAGTGTGCAACTGCTCACTGCCAACTGGAACACGTGTCCTCAACTTGGATAAATAGACAGATGAAGACAAAATTATGTACTATCGGCCCCTCTGACTAGCGGGGGAAAGGGACTTTTGCCACTTGCTTATTTATTATGTGAGCTACAGTATGATTACCAGTGTGAAACACGACCCCTTGTTGGCCAGTTGCCCCCCAAACTGTGACTGCTACTGGCAATGGAAAGAGCAATGGAAAGATCTCCGAGAATGTTAAGATCTTTTACCAAATGGAGCTCTGCCAAGACTCAGGTCACCCGTCTCCGCATCGCATCACATCACGTCAAAACAGACTCCAGACCCGGAGCTCAGAAGCGTAGCTGAGTCAAACCAAAAAGGCCACATGCTTCCCCAACACATCCCCTCCGTCTACATGCCACTCGTGTTTCGCCAACACATCGCTTTCCAGAACTTTTATAAGCTCTCCTGAAGCTCACATGTTGTACTTGAGTTACCTGCCGTGCAACAAGGGAACTTTTAATCACACAACACACAGAGCTGCATTTCTCAGACCGACATTCGTACCTTTAAAGCAGCAACTGCTTGATTCTAATCTTTGCCAGAGACAGTGAAATTTGAGAGGAACAAAAAAACCTGTGAAATGCTTGAGTAGACACTGAAATTCATCCAGCTTCCTTCTTTTCCATATCACATTTACTTTGTGCAAACATACAGCTGACCAAGCTTGACCACACGTCTATCAGGAGGCAAACTCTAAGTTTTCCCATCTGAAATACTTACAGAAAAGTGTGATTTCCTTTGGCATATACACAAAAAATGTGGTGATTTCACTCAGCTATCTTTCATCTACCCTAGTATAACTATTACCATGCCACGTCAGCACCTTCACGTTCTAACAGCAAAACCTGTTCCAGCAAGGAAGAGGAACAGTTTTGACAGACAAATCCATTTAACAAAATAAAAACACCAGCAGAATGAACAGTTTAAAGCAATAACTAAATCTGGAGAATTTCTAATTGTTTGAAAATATTCAAAAAGTGAAAAATCCCTGGAGGAAATACTGTTTAGGTGCTCTTGATTCCTCTGTGTTTTGGGAACTCGAGCTTCAGAGGCTTTGGGCACAATAGCTGAGGATATTATGCAATTAGGTTACAGAGCATATAGGTGCTAGGATCACTGTGGATTTGGAGGCTGAGTAATGAGCGAAACGCTCAGAACCACCCAAGTCCTCTGCAAGCCTGGAGTTAGGCAGAGATAGAGCATTACAAATTGTGAACTCCACTAATGGCCATCAAAGAGAGTAATGCATCTTCAGGGAGGGGCATTTGTCACCAGGAAGCTCAGACACAGGCCTTTGATGAGGGCAAGGTAGCCTTCAACATTACCAGTCCAGAATCAGAATTAAAAAGTCAGTGTTATTTGAGACACCAACCCCGTAGTGGAGTTGGGTGTTACATTTCTGCCTCTTCGCTCTTTAGAACTCCTGCCTCGAGCTCTGGTCACTAAGCACAAAACCAAAGAAACGGGTTTGATGCTCTGACTTAACCAGCAGAAACTCAACTGAGTGATAATAACAATACAACACCAAATACCCATCTCCTCCCATAGATCACAACCTGCTAATAATGAAAGTTTCAGTCAATTTAACCTGATCTCTTAGGTTTGTCTCAACTCGGCCAAATCTGTTTAGCCCGGGAACAGCTGAGCTAGTTTCAGTGCTGAAACCATTCTAGCTATAGGAGCAAGGAGCCATTTATTGGGCAAGGAGTAGTTTTTCAGGGTTGATTAACTTTTTCAGATCTTGGTGCAAGACCCTTTCTGAAATACCTTGGGCAACTCTACAACATCCAGGAAGACATATCCATAGCTTTCCTGCTTAGGATACGGGGTTTGTGCCTCACTAGTGAGCTTTCGCTTGGGAGCTACGGGAAACATGTTTGTGAACTGAGTGAAGAGAAATGGATTTTTCTACCACACTTAGTTTTATAGATCAATAATCACAATCTGATACACTAGGAACCAGCCGTGTGGTCATTGCTGCCAGGGTTTTGTGCCGCTTTGTGTTCAGTAACTTGCACCACCGGCAAAAAACTAGCTTTGAAAACAAGTACACAGCATTCGCAGAAGTTGCTAGCAAAGGAAGGCAGTCCTCAAAAAATCTGTCCAAACACCTCTGGGTTTCTCAGCTTCCCTCAAGATATTTGTTGCCTGGTATGTTTCTAAGCTAGAAATGAAACAAAAGAGTTTTAAAAAGGGTAAACTTCATTTCATCTGCTTTTGTAACTACAATGCTACACCAGCATGCAGACATCAAGGAACTGTGCCAGTAAGAAGCTGCAGATTGTTTTTTATATTTTAGAAAGTACGAATTCTTCTGATGAAAGCCAGATTGGTATCAGACGTCCTATATGTAGCAACCAACAGCCGCGATACGCAGGCACAGAAAACCCTTTAGAAACTCAAGAAGGGGAAAGCACGACTACAAAGAGAGAAAGAAAGCAAAAGAAGGTAAAGAGTTATTAATGTAATTTGTGAGAGACGAAGTCATAGAATCATAGAGTTATCGTGGGACTCCCTAGACTAAGGAAATGCCCAACTGAAAAGAGCAAACCTCTCAAAGCACAGTCAGCATTCACATTTTTACCGCCCGTAGATTTCTTGGATGGTCATTTTATATCATCATTCATCACGGCCTGATGTGTAAGCAATAAAACACTTGACCATATTCCTGTAAAATAAGGACTCGTTTCAACAGACAAGAACTTTTTTTACAGTCCCTTACAAAGGATCATGCAAATTTTGGCCCACTTCAGAAAAGACTCGTTATTTATTTATCCAAAAGGGGTGCCTGGCCCACGCCGCGAGGGGTTCTCCTTTCAGAGGAGGTCCTTGCCGTGCTCCTCCCCATGGGTCCTTGCCTTCATCCCTTGGCTGCCTTGCTCCTCCTCCTCTGTGAGATGCAGAGCCACCGAGTACGTTTCGCTCGGTTCCGCGTGCCGGAAAGTGGCTGCTAAGGGGTTAAAAGCTGAACGCATGGAGCTGCCGCCTCCACGCAGAAGAAGGATTGATTTGATCATTCTTCAGGGATTCCCTCTCGTATGAGTCACTGCTCAGACAGACTCCCCACTGGAGGAGGCCAGGATAATGCCATTCCTCCAGAGACTGCAACAGCTGAGGGCAAGCCCTGAAGACGGAGAGAGCTTGGGACTCACGCTTGGAAAAACACTCAGCGGACCACAATGCACTCGGGCAGACTTAAAGGAATTATTCAGACAGAAGTAGGGGGGAGGAGGAAAAAAAAAAAAGCAAACAAAAAGCTTCTGGAGCTCCTTGCACTAGCTAATTAAGTATGCAGACCAGCTTCAATGAGACAGTTCCCAGAGACTGCCTTCTGGCTTGGGGACTCTGCCCAAGCGAGGACTGAAGACATGAGCTCATGCAGCATAATATTTAAATTTTATATAAAAGATACGTCCCCTTTATAAGTGCAACGATTCCTGTGACCTATTACTTTGTAATAGCTGCGTTTGGCTGCTACCCACAAGGAACGTGATTAACATTTTTAATTCAAAAAACAACAGTGGTTACAGCAGCAAAATTAATGAATGTCTCCAGCTAATCACAAAAGTTCATAACCGGCTTTCTAAGAGAAAGAGAAACGATGCCGGTGTTCCCTCTCTTGACCTACTTTCACAGACCTGCGAGAGCCGAAAGGGAAAGAAACACCACGCATGGATTTACCAAAGCGAAGGCTGGGGACGCTCGTTGATTTGACACGAAATACGGTGGTTCTGCCCCAAGACCGAGCTGGAGCCATCGGCTCTGGTCCATCCCACCAACCCATGCACCAAGGAGTTCACCCTGGGAGTTTTTCAGGGTGATAGGCAAGGCCCTTTGATCATTTTCTTCCTCACCAGTATGCCCAGCATGCAGCAGCATGCTCCTTCACCTCTCAAAATGTTTAAAGGCTATCGCTTATATGAATTATTTTCTGCTGTCTACGTGCAGCCTCAAACTCCTCCTGCTCAAGGGGGGTATCTGTCTAGTGAAAAAGTACGAGGCTGGCCCCATTTTGCATTTTTGTAATTCAAGGCTACCCGGTGAATGTCCTGCCTTCAGAGTACTTAACGCTTAAGGGAGATGGTGTCCAAATCCACACCCACGTCACCATCATAATCCTTTGGGATGTGAGACTTTAAAATTTGTCCAACTCAATAAAAGGAGAGGAGACAAAATAAGTAGGAGGGGAAGCACCCTCTAATGAGGTTTCCTCCCTGTAATGAGGCAGATCGAGGACTTTGCTCCTGACCTGTCACATGAACACGTGTCAGGGACAGCAGGAACCTCGTGGGCATGAAGGGTTAAGCAGGCGCGGAGTCAAAGCTGGCGCTGTGGGCCCAAGGAGCACCCAAGATTGTTTAAAGTTCAAAGGCAGCTGAGGAATCTGTGGCTTGTGCCAGTGCCACGGAAACCCTTTCCAAAACAAGACTCAAGAACTACCCTTAACGATCTCGTTTCAGAGCCTGACTTTGACTCAACAGCTCCGCTCCCACCGTCTCTGCCCACGGGGCACCCGTGTGCGTTACCCATTGTCAGTGTGTGCCCACCCCACCACTCCTGCGGGCACCTCCTGCTCCAGCCCCAGCTCCCACCCTGTGCATTCTGTCCTCCCTTGGTCCTCAAGGTAAGCCAGAAACATGTCCTTCAAGTGAAGGCGTGTGCACTGCAGGTCCTCCTCGGCCAGCAGCTTATAAATGCCACCAGTTTCAGTTGCCACAGGAGGACACGCAGGTACACACACCTGCCCCAAGAAGCCTCCCTCCCTCTTCCACAAATTACAGAAAGCTTTAACAAGAAGGTTGCAACGTGAGGTTTGGAACAGAATGCCCAGAGAAGCTGTGGAAGATCCCTCCCTGGAAGTTTCCAAGGCTGGAGGGTGTTTTGAACAACCTCATCTGGAGGGAGGTGTCCCTGCCCGTGGAAGGGGCGTTGAAATTAAATGGCCTTTAAGGTCCCTTCCAGCCCAAAACAGTCTATGACTCTATGACACACCATCTTGCAGGTCTTACAAAGACGTGCCACCGCTCTGAACACATACCACAGGTCCTGTGCAGTGCAGCTGCGGTTTGCTAAAAAATAACCAAACCACCAAACATTGACTTTCAACGTCACTATTGTCTACCTGAACCTACACACCTGCCATAGTGTGAAACCTCAGCATCAGGCACGGCTCAGATCACTTTCACAGCTTTGCCCAGTGACATGGAAAACGTATTACGTGCAGAAGAAAATGTCATTAGTGTATTTATCATTTGGCAGAGATTTTAAAACAGAGGGGAAAAGGCAGACTGAGTCTAGATTGAAAAGACATACCTGGTGCTTTCTCCACAAAGATGACTTTGGAGTCTTGCAGAAAGTTATGGCCAGTCAGTATCATTTTCTTCCCTCCAGTAACAGGAAAGCTGTCAGTACTTTGCTTCTCCACCAAAGGCAGCTCTTGGGCAGATCTCTGAGCTGGAGAGTTAGAAAAAAGATAATTAAAAAAAAAAAAGGCAACCACAAACACATGCACAAAAATAAGTAAATACTTCATTAGTAAGTAACTTAATGCTTACCCTTATGAGACTGATACAAAAACAAAGAAAGGTCAGAAGGTTTGCAGGAAATATGGGTGGTTTCCAAGCGCAAAAATCGGGTTATCAAACATCGCAGTACAGATTCAAAAGGCTCACAAAGAACAAGCTATTTTAAAACTCAGCTTGATCCGTACTATACCCAAAAGTATATTTTTACTGCAATTGATTCATTGTTAACTTTTTTTTCTTAGGTACATCTATGCCACGCACTTACAAGGCACACGCGACAAGGTAACCATCCATGTCCCAAATGCGTTTCAGTCACCACACGCTGTACTGCCCATTCTGCAAGCTGTTGTGAAGCAGCAGCCCCAGGATCCAGCAGAAGCTCATAGCTCAGAGAGCACATTTCCACCAGAAGCTGAGTGCCAAAGCACACGTGGAGCCAGGCAAACGGAATCCGGTGTTCTCGTGCCACATATCTTATCCCCCTACTCCGACACGAAGGGTGGGGACACACGGAGCGATCGTGGCTGTGCTTCAAAGGATGACATGACATTTTATCCCGATTACACGGATCCTCCTGGTGTCACATGCACGAAGAGATGCATGAATTTTTTGGCACCAGCTTATTCCACGTTCTGCACTGGAAATAACACCCGCGTTTATTTTTTCTCCCATTTTCCGCTCCTTTCGGGAGGCACATTACACAACACTCAAAACTGCAGTTCACTGATACAAATCCAATATTTAGTGGCTTCCCGAGCTTGGCACCTTTGCACTGACCAGTTTGGGATGTTCTCTAATTGTGCCTCATCCTGCTATAAAGCAAGTGAAAATCTCTCATCCGCTTCAAGAGGAGCAGGGTGAAACCATGACTCCTTGCATTTTTTGTGTTTTCTTTTAGTCTAGAACTTGCCCTTGAATAAGAAACAAAGGGGAAACTATTCATCTCATAAGTACTCTGGACAGAAGACAGGGCTTTATGCCAGTCTACCTGCTACAGGGAAGAAGGCTCTGCTATTCTTCAGAATATCTTAATGTAACTCCCTACTCACTGCTGATGTTCCTTTGTTTATTTAAATAAACGACAGTGAAGGAGAGAAGCTCTTACCACTTGCACCGCTCCCCCAAAGATGGAAAGTTACTCCCTAGCCCGTCAGCATCAGAGGAATCCAACAAAATCTTAAAAACCTGTTTCAGTCCATCCAGCCAATCAAATCAGCTGGCAGTGAGACTGAAATTCAATTTCCAACCCTTATGCTGGAGGGTTAAAGCCACATGAAGCAAAGAGGTTTGGTTTTGTATGGGGGAAGCTGAGAAGGCTTACGGAGCGAGAACAACACAGGTGTAACGATACAGGGTTTTGTTTGCTGGGTTTTGGTTTATAACGGGGAGACAGAGAGTGAACAGGGCATGATGACCGTTTTCCAGAAGACCCACAGCAGTTACCTGTACAACAGGGAGTCACCAAAAAGTCTTGTCACTCCCAGGTCTACTATTAGTCTCAGCACACTCTACTTTTGATTTAAGTGTATTCTTTCCAGCAGAAATCAATGCACAAAGCTCCACGTTTTTTTTGTAAGACACTAGTCTTTTGTCTTCAATATAAACCACATGCTCCTGGAAACCAGATAATGGTTGACCAACTAGACAGGTAAAACCAAACAAACACAACAGCGTGTCGGTGGACAAAGACGCACGTGGGGTGCCACAAAACCCAGCAAGAGAAGGAGGTATGTTGCCTACTTACAGCACTCGATGGGGTTGGAGGCCACTTGCAAGGAGAGGGTCCGGCCGTTGGCCTGTGGGATGTGAACCCTGAAGACCAGCCGCACGCGCGTGTTCTTCCGACCGATGTCCGTCTCGCCCTTGCGCAGCTCGATGTCGGAGTTTCGGAGCTTTAATATCCCTGCACAGTCGATGCTGTCCAAAAGGAAACACCAAGCAATTCGAATCATTTAGAACGATAGAATCGTTTAGGTTGGAAAAGACTTTTAAGATCATTGAATCCAACCATTACAGATTAACTAAAGCCCAAAGAAATAGTGAGACTGGAAAAGTCAACAGAATGAGACAGCAGTGTGCAAAGTGTAACTAACCTGGAATGCAGGGTTACTTACAGTTTTACTTGTTACAGTTAATTTGGAGAAAAATCTGACATGATTTTTATTCAAGGGCAAAGTCCTGAAAGCGTCTATTAATGAGCACAGCTCTCCCCAAGGTTGGTTCTACTGTCAATGTGTTTGTATTTGAATGAGCTGGAAATGCTCCCAAGCTGAGTGTTGAGCTGACACTCTGCATGAAAAAAACCGAAACTCAGAGTCCTCCCTCCACATTAGGGAAAAACGTGCTTTTTGTCAGACAGAGCTATTACTATTCCTGACCTCTCTCCCTTTTTTTTTTTTCTGTTAAACTTTGGTTTCCTCCTGGATGAGTTCAGAAGTCAGGATTTTTGTCAAAGCAAATTTCAACAGAGGAGGTTCCCGAAACAAATGATACATAAACATACGCCCTCAAAAACCCACCAAAAAAATACCTCTGCTTTGGCCATAACTACAAAAGCTACATGGCAATTTCTTCTGGAGAAGAAATGCTCTCTGGCACACATTTTATTACACCGAATATGCACAGTTTAATTTTATTCTGCATTCAAAGAGTTTAATTCCCCCTCCAGACCTTTGAAGCTCCGTTCTGAAGCAAGCTGCAAACAAGAACTATGGCAGCACGGGTTTGATCTGCACCTTTTTTTCTCAAGTATGGATTTCAGCATAACAAAAAGGCTCTTGCTGATACGACCAAAGAAACTAATGAAAGTATTAAAGCTTCTCACCAATGCGTATTAGCAGGTGAGGCTATATGAATTCTGAAATATTTGTCAAAATTCTAGACAAAGATCGGTAAGATGCAGAAGTAAGAGGGTCTCTCCTATAGCAATACTTGTAAAATAAATAAAAAGGACTTCACTGGTTCAGAGCCCATAAAGTTCTGAGGAGAAAAAGCATTTAAATTTAGGCTTGTAGAGTCATGGACATAAAAACCTGAAGTCAGTAGGCGTAGCTACATGTGTAAAAGTTTAAATGTGCTTCACTGAATCAATGCCTGCACACACAAAGTATGTGTGAGAAAAGTCCTTGGCTCCAAATTTCAATTCATTATTAGTGCTATATGAGGTTTTAGACATGTCAGGCTTACATACGCCAAAGCGTTGTGCGTGGTTCTTGAGAGAGCTCTACCACGATCTGGCACGCATGTCCCAAAAATATTCAGCTTGGCTCCCAAACCATGTAACTACCTTTATTTCAGAGCAAAAAGGGGATTCAAACAGTGATAGCATTCTGAGATGGCCAAAACTGGGAAATAAAGGGTCAAATCAATACCAAGCAGGTACAAATTGGGCGAGATTTCACTAAGCTCAGGGGAGTCGTGCCAGCTTACGACGACGGCAAGGGGGGACGATAATTTTGCAGGCTCATCGTGATTTTTAACACAATGCACTGACAGAGGTCCTCAGGTCTCAAGTGGCGATGCTAAACCCCCTTGGCAATGCAGCTCGGCACATCCCAGCTCTTCCATCTCCACAAGAGACCAAGGCATCTTGGACACGACGCTGCCAACTGGCTTCTAACAATCACTACAGGCTGGAGGTCTCCGATATCATTTTTTGCTTCATTAAGGTGCAGAAGAACGTATGAATAACAAAAAGGAGCAAAAACGCAATTTTAGTAATCAGCTTCCTGGGATTTTCCCTTGGTGTTTGGTTTGGTGGCGTCAGGATTTCTCCCTTGCTTTCCATCTACTGACTTCTATTTCTGCCTCCCTATATAGACACACAAAGGTGCATGCACCTATACCTAAATATAATATATTAGGAAGAAATTCTTCACTGTGAGGGTGCTGAGGCACCGGCACAGGTTGCCCAGAGAAGCCGTTGCAGCCCCCTCTCTGGAAGAGTTCAAGGCCAGGTTGGATGGGGCTTGGAGCAACCTGGGCTGGTGCAAGGTGTCCCTGCCCATGACAGGGACTTGAGCTGGGTGTAATGGACATATGGGGCACTTAATTATCACTCCTACTAATTCAGAGATCCTAAGACATTCAACACCTGCTTTTCAGCACAGGAGTAAATTTACCCAGTTTAATAACTCCAACCTGTATCACCTTTACTCCTCTTCTTAGTTCTGGAAGCTTTGCTTCTAAACCAATGCCATAAAAAATGCTGATCTGTATTACCTAAGAACTTCAGAGTAGTGCCACAAGGGTACTTGGAAATGCTCTCTAAGAGTTTCCTTTGACACCCAAAGACAAATTTTAGTAGTCCATGTGCTCTGTGCTAGTGCGTATAGGAGCAAGAGGTGTCATATTTAGAAACTAAATGCAGGAGCTGAGGTAGGAGATATTTACAGCTTGGTAACCGAGATACTCATTTTAAATGGCAAATAAGCACATTGGCTGAAACTCTAGAATGAAGGCAATCAGTTGTCATAAATATTTGTCAAGTTCATTTTGGTGTTAAGTTGATTAGGGGCAATTTGTCCTGGCAAAGTTGTCAAAACCTACTATTACAGAGAGAACTTTTGAAAAAATAAATAAATATAGGAAAAGCAAAATTGTGAAGAAACAAAAAAAACCCCACATAACAACTCGAACCAACAGAGAAGAAACCAAGTGAGGCGACCAAGAGGAAACGGCTGCAGCGCCCAGGTCTTACATGGCTCTCATGTTGTTCTCAGGGAGAAGTGGGATTTCCAGGACTTTGGTGTTGGAAAGTATCGTTTCGTGGCTGGTGGTGGAAACGGTTTTCCCGGTGATGCGGTGAACCTGGTAGAAAGCGTGGGGTCGCAGCAGGCGGTCGTCTGCCGTCCCGATGAACAGCTGGAGGGTGAGCGGTTCGCTCTCCAAGTAACCGTGGAGCTGGCAAGAGAACAGAAAGCGCCCGCTGAGCACCCCGCGCATAAACTGTGAGGAGCCCGTTAAATTTTTTATAAGCAGGAGAGCCTAATTCAAGGAGAGAACCTCACAACAGGTGCGATGTGTTAAGTTCCACACCTCCCCCCCTTTTCATTTTCCCTGCGCCGTAATATTGGTGCAATAAAAAGGTGCCCTCAGAAAATGCCTCATTATCCCAAAGGGCCCGAGGCGCTGCAGACGGGGAGAGCTTTGGAGCGCTCCCACTACATCCACAGAAAACTCAGCACGAGTTCTGCCGCGGGGGAAAAAAGAAAAAAAAAGTAGCAAAGTCAACATTCCCTCCAACGGAGTTTGCGAGTGGAAAGGACGAGGCTCATCCATCCCTTGTGCTGCAGCAAGCCGCTGCTCGTGACATGTCCCCTCATTAACTGATTTTTATGCTGATAAATAACTCCTGGGACGGCACGGAGACAGATCGCATATACACGGCCAGCGGCTCACCATGTGTGTCAAATTCTTGTTATAATCACACAAAAATCTCATTGAAGCGACCGGGCCTGACTTGAACCTCGTCCATGTTACAGTGACTGCTCTGATGACACCAAGAGTTATTTCTGTCACGGGACGGAGCGGGAGCGGAGCCTGACCTCATCCCCAGCATCTCCTGAAGAAGCCGCTCTGGGTTCAGGTCAGTGTGAAGGAGAGGACGGGTAGAGCCGGCTGGGGACAGCTCCAACCTCCACCTCACGCTGCGGAACGAGTCGCAGAGGAACAGCTCTCGTGCACGAGTTGGCCGCGAAGCCTCATGCCAAGCAATGCATCATGGCTGTGGTGGGATGTCCCACCACGGAGAGGACCCGCTCGCTCCATTGCGGGTTTGGTTTCCTCCGCAAATGGCTCAGGTGGGGCTCGGGCATGAGGTACCCACCCGTGGCTAAACCCGACAGATCAAAATTAGACCATCGACCGCAATTTGGTGAGGAGCGATGGTTTCAACATATGGCGCACGCAGGCTCAAAGCTAAAGAAAGATAAAAGCAAGTGGCAAAACCCATATCAAATGTTTTTATTTGTGTTTTGCTTGCTTTTGCTCTCCTTACACCTTAAAAAGTAATTTGTGGCTTCACAGTAACGCAAGACCTATCTCTCCAGGGTGTTTTACCACCTGAACACTCTTAAAGAACAAAGACCTCGAGTCTCTTTTGCTCCTTGAGCACTGCAAAAGTTCTGGTGAGAGCAA
Source organism: Apaloderma vittatum (assembly GCF_000703405.1). NCBI lineage: Eukaryota > Metazoa > Chordata > Aves > Trogoniformes > Trogonidae > Apaloderma > Apaloderma vittatum. The sequence continues at coordinate 23,782 of NW_009730904.1, forward strand.
ACCCAGTGCTACGAAATATGCTGATGGCAAGAGGAAAGCGCAACGGCTGATCTCACCCTGCCTCGGCATCTCCAGAGCAGAGGTGACGGAGGGGATGCCAGGGATTGCGGGGTATTTTCGATCAAGGGTTCGCAGGGAGCGGAAAGTAAGGTGGTGTGACACACCAGCCGACTGAACTTCTACGCGTTACCACCAGTCAACTTCTCCGATTCGTCATGGACGGTGCTTTTTATGGAGAGGGTAAAATTAAAACAAACGCGTATTGAATTACAAGGCTGCTTAAAAGGTAAAAATAGACCAGCGAGTAACTCAAACCTCAACCCAGCCAAAGCAAAATCACACACCGAGGTACCCGTGTGTCTTCCCGAATCTGGCCAAAGGGGTCCAAAAATGTTGGGCTTGCCGTGGGTTCTGCTATTTTAGGCTTTACCTTTAAATCCAAATTCGGCCGCTGCCGTATCTCGTAACCTATTGCCGAGCCTCAGCTTGTGCTTTTCCCACAGGTTTCCTACGAGGAGGCAATCCACCACCCAAAGTCCTCGGCTTTGAGCACCTGCCCTCCCCTAAGAAGTGTTTGCAAGCTGGAAAATAAACAATAAGATCACAGCTGTGTGTTTTTGCATTGCTTTTTGAAGTTTGTGATCTTCAAATTTATGTCTGTATTTTTTAAAGGCCCCGTCGTGCAGACGGGCTGGGCTTTGCCCTGGATCCATCCCCTAGAGTTACTCGCTCTCCAACCGGTACTTCTGCAATCAAAGATGAGTAGTGGTCATGACCAAAATGAACATTAGCCTTCAAGATCTGGGAAGTGTCAAAAACATCCAGGAATACTAATGTAATCACTGCACCATTGATTTTGCTGCCCTTCAAACCAGGCAAAATTCACACCCACATCACCAAGTTTGATGTCCTATTCTGTGGTCAGAGGTGTCGGTATTTCCCTCCGAGTTTTACCCATTGCATCACATTATTTACTTTTAGGTTACGTCACATAATTGTGTATGCCAACAGAAGTAACAGAAAGAAAACGATGCAAGGATTAACATTTACAAGAGCCCACATCACGGACAACTAATTTGAGATTATGCACCCAGTGCATGATTTCTGCAGCTGAGTTTTGGGAGTTTTCAGCACACTGCAGATGTCTGGGCAAGATTTTGCCCACTCTTCAGCAGCTCCCCTGAAATACAGGAGTTGTATATATTTTATTTTTTTTTGCTGTCACCTCGCTCAGCAAGATGACAAGGGGAGTGGTGGCAGAGCTGCGGCACTCCAGGCTGTTAGGTCAGTCTGCAGGTAAAGGGAATACCGGACAAGACAGACGTCAAACGAGCCAGGGAGGAAAAAGCGGGACGGGGTAATTTTCTTGGTGAGGAGAGACGTCCCGCGCTGACATCCGTGCATATTTTCCACGCGTGCTCTGGGATACTGTACTCAGCGGTATAACGATTCCGTTTCCTGGCGCGCGACACGGGACACGTGCGTCAGGCAGCCTATTTTTATCTTTTTCTCTGTGTAACGCGGTCCGGGGCGCTGCTCTTCCTAACTCGGGGGCTGACAAAGGCTGCTCTCGGCCGCGGCATTCACAACAAAGGCTGTGCCCAGCTGAGCGAGCACGCTTTGCTCGGCTCTGCGCAGATCCCAGGGGAAAGAGCTGAGCCTTCCGCCGCTGCCAGAGCGTAACGGCGCTCGGCTGCAAGTCAGAATCGGGTGCACCCCGCTGCTGAACGAATTTCCCTTCCGAAGTGAAGGCAAGGACACAGCACAAAGACCAAACTTCAGATAAGACCTCCGTGGTGTTTTGGTTCTGAAATGCAAGTAGGTCACATCACCTTGTTCTGACCAACCATCGGCTACTCTGCTCTTCTTTCTGAGCAAAACCATTTGGACTGGCCTCAAACGATATTTGCATTTCTGCTGTCTGAAGCAGCTGAGATCAAAATCAGACTTAATTGCAGGCCTGCTTTCACATTCCTCTAATTCTATCAAAAGCGATGCAGTCACCGGTAATTAACGCCAGAACAGGACGGATCACAGTTTAAGCTCTTTTGTCACCTTACATCATCTTACGCAAGAGCGAGGGAAAGGCTCCGCCGTGCCGAGCTTTCCCTGGGATTCCTGCCCCGCTCCGTCACCGCCTGCACAACGCCCTCTCCCACCGACACGTCCGTGGCATCGCCGCGCGCCAGCGGGTGCCAAAGCAAACCCCAGCAATCCGAGCTGAACAGGCTCAGAAAGCAAGGAGGTGAGGCGCTTTTAACACGAGCAGCAGAAAAAGGAAAAAGGGGAAAAAGAAAAAAAGAAAAAAAAAAAGTCAGAGCAAAACCTTGCCAAGCCTCGCTACAGTTATCGAATTTTGAGGAACTTTTTTGCAAAAGTCACGCTCAATAACTCAAACCCTCTTTCAGCATCGGTGGTTATTCTAGAGCCCATGAGGAAAACTTCTATTATTTAAGCCACGACATTTATTTTAAGAAACACGGCTGAAACATTCTGTGTGCTCCCTTCCAAGTGAAATCTGCTGAAATGCTCAGAAACGTATCTGCCACGGCAAGGAGCCCTACGTGCCTGCAGAGGCTCCCGGGGGCCGCCGAAAGAACGGTCCCAGGTGCATCCCCTGCATCCACCCAAGCTGTCAGAAACAAAGGAAGCTACGCTACACAAGATTTTTAAATTGGGATTTTTGAGATAAGAACCTCCAAAAACCCTACGGCAGTGCATTCCTCCAGACTCTGGAAATACGTTAAATGACTGTAGTGGCTCATTTAGGGCTCAGCTCGTCCAGATGCATGTGACAGCAGAGCTCCCGCTAATACCAACATGGGGCATGACCACGGATTTAGCATTCACCCTCTAAACTAGTCAGCACCTCGTGGCTTCAGACTCCCCAGGCTACTAGGGCTGCTTCCTTAACGATAACAGCTTTCCTGAAAAATCCACGGGCAATGTCTGCATCGGCGATGCATCTGCAAAACGCTTTGTACGTTTGATCCGCAGAATCACAGAATCCTAGAACAATTCAGGTTGGAAAAGACCCTTGGGATCATCAAGTCCAACCATTAACCCTACACTACAAGTTCACCCCTAAACCGTATCACCCAACACCACATCTAGGTGACACTTGAACACATCCAGGGATGGCGACTCACCCCCCTCCCCAGGCAGTCTGTTCCAGGGTCTGACCCCTCTTTCCGTGAAGAATTTCTTCCTAATGTCCAGCCTAAACTTGCCCTGTTGCAACTTGCAACCATTCCCCCTGGTTCTGTCCCTAATTCCCTGTGAGAAGAGACCAGCACCAACCATGACGAGGACAACAAGCAAACACACCCATTTACACGTCTCAAAATAGTAAGAATGATACCTATGTTTTCTTATGTGCCCATGTCAAAAACAGCGTAAGATAAAAATCCTTAAAATGGTGAAATTTAAGTAATTGCTGCTTGTCTCTTTAAGCTGGAGCTTCAGGAGCTACACACCAAATAGCTTTTAGCTGACTTTCTCAAGCACTAGGTTGGTTTGCTTGTTTTTGTTAGAGTAACCTTACATGCTGAAGGAGAAAATGAAACAAATTGTCATGTTTTTAAAGCATACAGCCTGCCTAGGCTCCACGGATGCTCCTGTATGCTCTGGTGAGAGAACAAGCCAAAAAAAAAGAGGAGTGTCTTATCATAAGACAAAATAAAACAAAAAACCTCCAAAACCCCAACAAACCAAAATGACCAGAAAGTAAAACATCTCCTTAGGAGCTGATGTGATCCTCTGGCTGTGATTGCTTCTGCTAAATTTTATCATCTCCAGTTAACCACAAAAAAGTGTATGATTTCTGCTCTGTGCAGCTTAACGCATACTTGCTACTACCGCTTTGTCCTTCACTTCAAACCAATATGTAGCTGAAATTCCTGCAGGTTTTTGGTGCTACTTATTTTTCCCCTTTCTAACTTTCCTTGGATTCACTCTAAGATGCAAACGCAGTCAGAGCTGGCCCACAAATAAAAATTTGATGGCTTGCTCCCGCAAAGGGCTAAGCCTGGGCTGAGGGTGAGAGCTGGACAGGAGGAGGAGTGAATGGAAAACAGCAGGAGTGTGTTTTATGTGGCACTTTCTAGAGCTGCCACTTGGACTTTAATTCAACAGAGCAGCGAAAGAGCAGCTGTTCACATCATGATGAATAAAGATCTATATAAAACTCCCAGCTGCAAATATGCTGCGAGGAATTATTAATCTTAATGTAACAGAGATGCTGTACACTCAGTCACTGGCTCACAACTCATTTCGGTCTCCATCCAGGGGAAAAACAGCCTTCGTGGCTGCTGGCTCTCAGCACAGCCATGAAATCTCGCTGTTTAACCCTGCTCCCTATTTCTAGGCAGGATGTTCCTCCTCAAAAAAATACATGTACCTAGAAACCAACCCAAGTCACACTCCTCCTAAAACCCTTGGGCTCACAAGGGGGATGCCCATCAGGAAAGGAGTTACTAATAGGAGGAATTTGTAGGTCCAGGGCACCTTATTCACCAGAACGTAGGGAAATCGTTACTGCTCTTGTGCCATCTGCTACCCCACGACCGAAGAGGGGTCCTTCCCCTTTCGGGGCTCCTGTGCGTGCGTTCGGATGGGATCCTTCGCAGCGGCACAAAGCTGACGCGTGGGAGGCTTGCAAACAGCAATTAAGTAAACGCACGCTGGGAAGAGAAAGGGGGGCTCTGGAAACCCAATGTAGTAGTGCCCTCCCTGAACGCACCCCATCCCTCCATCTACTTGTTTCCAACTCAAAACATTTGCCCTCATCATCCGCAACACTGTTCTGTTTGGACAGCCATACTCCCAGAAGAGCTATAAATAAAATTAAAAAAAAATAAAATAAATAAATCACAGGAGCACTGCAACAGGAATTTATTACCTATTCTTAAGCAGATACCCTAGGCAAGTTAATACTTGAGAACCTGCCTGTCGTCACGCTGCTGACGCATCGCTCGCCCCCAGCACCACTGCCAACACCCATCGTCAACCTTCTCCAAACCCGGGACAACCTCCCCTGCACCCCAAAAGCCACCCTGGTGGCTTCACCAGCGCTGGCAGCAAGCGCGCCACATTGAATTGCTACCACTGAAAACGTGAGGGAGACACCCCCTCTCCCTGGGAGTTTCTTTTGGACGATGGTCAATGTTTTTGAGGTGCTTTTGCCCACACATTGAGATGAGCAAGTTCCAGACCAAATACCTCTGGGGTTTGTAGACACCAGCGAGATAGTATTACACCAGAAATGGTTGCTTTGCCCCCTCAATTTTAGCTTCCATCCCAATGACATTTATTTAAACAGCTACTGAAGACAGAAAGCTGGGGCTATGTTTAAAGGCTTTATCTCTGTAAATATTTGGAGAGCTATAAATACTCAACCATATTCATAATATGAATATTGGACTTACCGTCCTGTTGCCATGAAAATTACTATAAATGCAACTTCCAACCTTTAATTTCACTAATTTGCCAAGAACTCCTTTAAAACGACCAAAAAACTCTTATGTAAGACGTCTCGCTATTTAATTAGCCACCAGAGTCAAAGGCCACAGCACAGAGCAGGATCCGAAATTCAGTGATAGAGGCAGACAAAGCACGTAGTGCAGTAGCACATATGTAGAAATGAATTTAGAAAAAGGAAAGCATCTCAGGGCTCTTCATAAAAGCACAGCGCAAGGATGGCGCCGCGGCCAAAGGTGCAGCAAGCTTGGCATAGGGCGATCGAGTTCCCATCTCCAGCTCTGCCAGATAAAGTTTTTGCTTCATCACAGATACATGACTCAATTAGAGCAGAGGAAATTTCATAACATGTTTTTACATATTTCCAGCCCGCTCGATGTTTAATCAATTTGTGCTTCAGCCTTTTTATAAAATAGAAGCCAGTAACGGTGCCACGTGGCCGGGTAACCCTTTCTTGGCCACGGGAAATGCAGAGCTCTGGTTCCAATCCCCACACAACTTAGATTCCTTGGGGAATAAAACAGATTAATGCAACCCTTTTGCTCTTCAGAGTCAGGCAAGTGCTGCCTGCACTTGTATGTTCCTCAAGACAGCTTCTGCTTGCCTTGTTTCAAGCCCCCAGAAGCGTTGCCATCATATGCACAAGATTCATCAATGTGCTGTTTGGGACTCCTGTCTCAGAGTAGAAAAGGGCAGTGGGGTTTTGCCAGGTCACCACACGCTTCTGGTCCTGCTCTCCTTCCACAAGACACCTTTGATCCATCTCATCCTACAGCTCTGATGACGCTGCAGCTTTATCTGAGACCGTGCCTGCCACAGAAAGCACCTTAATGCAGCAGTAAGAATAGGTCAGGTATATCTTATAGCTCAGCTCCATGGTTTTGACCTCCAAGGCTGTTTGATTAAACAATGAAAAATCCAGAGAGATTGGCTTCCACACTGTGAGTTGTCTGAGAACAACGGTGATGCTATTGATGTCACTTCTTTTACCAAAATAAATAAACTGGATGCAACAGACCAGGCTCTCTGACCAACAGGCATAAACGTGCGCAGCTCTGCCCAACAAGCCACAAAACGAACTGAAATGCCTGTGATCTCCGGCAGCAAGTAAATAAAACATGCGTGCAAGACTTAGATAAGCTTTCTCAATGTATATATGGACTATTTCAAGTCGATCATTCTAAAAACTGTCACATTGAGTAACATTATTTAGCAACAGCTGTTGCACTAGAATTTCATCCAAACACTGACGAGCTCATACCACAACCCCATTTAAAGCCAGTAAGACAGCCAAATAAGATGCAGCAAATAGCTAAGGGCAGAACTTGCCAATAAAAGCTTTGCAGAGGGGCTTATCTGCTGTGGCAAGCGGCTGGGGACGACTTGCCATGGCCGGTGTCAGTGCATGGCTGGAATTTGAGGAGGATGCTGAGGGTAACACTTTCTCTTCTGCAGGGAGGTACGATGAGCACTGGTGACCAGGACCTGGGGTTATACACACAAACCACGGCAGCATCTCCTCCGACCTACTGATGTGGAGCAAGATCCAAGTCAGAGAGAGGATGGGTCCTCCCCATCACGCCTTACTTGAGTATCCAACCTAAGAAGTCAAGCTTGCTCCTGGCCAGCTGGTAGGATCTTAAAGCCCAGCTACACGTAATAACACACAACACATCAAGACAAGAGAAACAAGGCAAAGCCAGGTGATTCACACCACCTAACTTCAACACATGCAGGCTGGGAAACAACTGGGTCCAGTCACGTCGGCTACCTCCACGGGCAGCAAAAGGAGCCACATGCTCAGGAGGTGTGACTGACCTGAGCTGCTTCAGATGTTCACATCAGAGTGAAATTAATAGCTCCTTAAACTCTACACTGACAAGCCCTCCCCTGATTACAAAGGGGAACTAAGGCAATTAGCTCTGTTGCAGACATCTCCAAATAAACCCAGAACACAGAGTTGCCCTGGGGACACATCTGCTATTCCAACGAGGCTTCGAGGTTAACGCTGCCCTGTGCTTAGAGCAAAAACTTGCGTAAAAAAAATAAATCACAGAATTGCAGAATGTCAGGGGTTGGAAGGGACCTCTAGAGATCATCTAGTCCAACCCCTGCCAGAGCAGGGTCACCTACAGTAGATCGCATAGGAACGCGTCCAGGCGGGTTTGAAAGTCTCCAGAGCAGGAGACTCCACATCCTCTCTGGGCAGCCTGGGCCAGGGCTCCGGCACCCGCACAGGGAAAAAGCTTTTCTTCATGGTTTTATGGAGTCTCCTGCGTTCCAGCTTGTACCCATTGCCCCTTGTCCTGTCACTGGACATCCCTGAGAAGAGCCTGGCTCCGTCCTCCTGACACTCCCCCTTGATGTATTTATAAATGTTTATGAGGTCACCCCTCAGGCTCCTCTTCTCCAGCTGCAGAGCCCCAGCTCCCTCAGCCTTTCCTCCCCAGGGAGATGTTCCATCCCTCCATCATCCCTGGGGCTGCGCTGGGCTCTCTCCAGCAGTTCCCTGTCCCTCTGGAGCTGAGGGGCCCAGAACTGGACACAACATTCCAGATGTGGCCTCACCAGGGCAGAGTATATACAAAAATAAATCTGTTCTGGGGGCTTCACTTACACCAACGCAACTGCAGAGCTGCAGCCCAATGCCAGCATCGCCTCTGCTGTCTCAGTTTGCATATTTTCAGGTTTTCCTCACAACCGGTAGGGATTAGGCAGCAAGGCTTTGATGAGTCCAGGACATGTGCTTGAGATTACTTGTGTACCTAGAGATGCTCGCACATGTGCCTGCAAGTTGTGGTCTCACGTTTGTTTGTCCCCGGCAGCTCGTGTCTGCAGCTATGGGTGGAGTTCGGGTAAAATTCTATCGCCGTACGCCACTTTGTAGTGGATAACGTGTTATAACCTATATTCAGTAACAATATTTGAGTCTGCATTGAGGAGTGTTATCACAGAACAAGAGCTACGACACATAATGAGAAAAACATCATCGCAAGAGAAGTGATTCAAAACTAGTTTGAAAGCCATTTGGAAAATTATCACAGGATTATTAATGAATTATTGATGAATTAATGCCATCTGGTTTTTGGTTGTTTTTTTTTTTAAAAAAAAAAGCTGCATATTCCAGGCCATTTTATGAATTCCTGCCATATATGGAGAATTACATATTCACATCGGGGGTTTTTTCTTTTATTTATTTTGAGATGACAAGCACTATGTAAATATTGTTACGTATAAAACCACAACTGCTCCACACTGTATCACCTTGTAACCAGCCCAAATACCTTCTGCAGCACAGGAATTGTTAAAAGCTCTTCATACAAAGATGCAAAGTCTACAAAGAGAGGCAAGACTTTGGGGGGATTTTGCCTTTTTCTCCCCCTCCTCCCCCCAAGAAACCTTCTCCTCTGGGGACTTCTCCAAGATGAAAGTCCAAACCCACAGCAGTCGCACTTCTTGAGCACTTCCGAACTTTTCAATGTGCTGCTCCTCTTCAAGTCAAGGAGCTTTTTACAGCTAAATCTAACTCTGCGTGCTTTGACAATTTTCTCTGGTGTTTTCCTCCTAGAAATGCAGGCACTTCGTACGTACATAGCAGCAAGACTGTATTAAAAACCACAGCAGGTGGAAAATAATACAGCCCAGGGAAGTTTTTGTTTTTGACTCTCCTCCCAGTCAAAGCTATGCACAAAGCACAATGAGGCACAGTAAATAGAGACGTTTCACACAGACAAGCACAAAAATCTTCCAAAACAAAGAAAATTAAATTATCTTTCAACTGAAGAACGCGCTGCAGTGAAAGACTAAATGAGCGGTTCTAATTAAAACCATGCTGCGAATCTCCTACTTTCCGCCACAAAAAAAACACCAAAAAACACACAAAAACCCCTCAGCTAGTGTTTGTGCGCGTACAGCCACCCTCCAGAACCAGTCAAGCAGCTTTCCAGCCAAACAACGCAAGACACAGCATCTCAGAACTACAAAATATATTGAAATCATTTCCATAGCAATCATAACAACAACACGCTAGGCTGAGATCCACAGGGGGAACGGCAGCGGGAGCTCAGCCTCTCACTGGTTCCAGTGCCACCTGGCCCCTCACCCCATGGCCAACGGTTGGCCTCATCCAAATGGTCACAGAATCACAGAATGGTTTGGGTCGGAAGAGACCTTAAATCATCTCGTTCCAACCCCCCAGGGACACCTCCCACCAGACCAGGTGGCTCCAAGCCCCGTCCAACCTGGCCTGGGACACTTCCAGGGATGGGGCATCCACACCCTCCCTGGGCAACCTGTGCCAGGGCTTCACCACTGTCGTGGTGATGAATTTCTTCCTTATATCTAATCTAAATCTACCCTCTTGCAGTTTCAGGCCATTGCTCCTTGTCCTATCCCTACAGGCGCCTGACTCAGGATGTATCTATGAGGTTAATTAAAAATACGGATTCCTTTTCTGGGCAAATAGTAGACCATGTGTGAAATTTGAGAAATATATTGAACATCCTTTCACAAGGCTTGTGTCATTACTACTGCAAATTACAGAAGGTACCATTATTTCCTCAAAGCTTTCTCAAAGTCAGGAATACCTAGCCAATGAGTCAGAAACTCTTCGCATTTACATCCAAAAAAGCCCCCCCCCAGCTTTCTTGTAGCCCCCTTGAGACACTGGAAGCCACAATAAAGTCTCTTCGGAGCCTTCTTTTCTGCAGACTGAACAGCCCCAACTCTCTCAGTGTGTCTGCAAAGGAGAGGGGCTCCAGCCCTCTGAGCATCCTCGTGTTCCTTCTCTGGACACGTTCCAGCACGTCCAGATCTTTCTTGTGCTGTGGCTCCAGAACTGGACGCAGCACTCCAGGTGGGGTCTCACGAGAGTGGAGTAGAGGGGGAGAATCCCCTCCCTCACCCTGCTGGCCACGCACCTCTTGATGCAGCCCAGGACACGATTGGCTTTCTGGGCTTCAGGTGCCACTGACGGCTCACGTTGAGCTTCTCATCTACCAGCACCCCCAAGTCCTTTACTTCAGGGCTCAAGCCAGTCACTGCTCTCAAGCCAGTCACCTTGCTCCAGCTTAAAACTATTGCCCCTTACGGGTATCCATATCCTGCACAGAACACGCATGATACGCCGATACTGCTATTTTGATGCTGGTACGGGAATCGGCTAAATATAGCAGACATCAGTGACCAGTCTAAATTAAGGACTTAAATGACACGAAGAAAGGTACACTTTGCCCAAAGGCAGAGGGAAGTAACGGGAAGATTGTGGACGGTGATGGGAAAGCCTGGCTCTAGCATTGTTACGAGAGAGACGCTGGGACTTCACACCCCTTCGATGTGGGCAGGCATCACAGGGGGCAGAACAAAAAGCAAACGCAATCATCCCAAAATATCCCCAAATTAAAGGCACTGAAGGCAGTGGAAAAGGAGGATCCAGCTCACAGCATTCACACAAAAAACCACCAGAAGGAAGCAGGAACACACAGGCAGCTCGCAGCTTGATAGAAAACTTACGCACGTGTTCAAGATTTAATCCTCACTTCACGGAAATTTAAGGATGCACTTAAGGGCTGTGCTGCACTGTCATGGAAAGACCACGTCGCTCAATCTCTTCTGCATTTTTCCCATCACATTACACAGAATCAGACCAGCAATATTTTTACACAAGCAGGACTCTATGTGGCGAGGGAGGAACTCCCTTTCTGGTGAGGACGATGGGTTTTCGCCAGGATTTGGCAGCACCACCACGTTAGCAGTGCCCCAAAGAGCAAAAGTCATTCAGGGTTGGACTCTATGGTCTTAAAGGTCTTTTCCAACCTACATAATTCTATGATTCTACGACAGGAACTTCGGTGCCGATCACTGAAGTGTCAAGGAACTCTCAAAATCACGCCTGCAAATGTTGTTTATTGCTCTGACTAGGGCTGCATTTAAATCCCAGGCAGCAGACTCTTAAATCCCAACATACAAACCAAAAGCAGGAGTCCCTCCACTTTATTGGGCATTGAAACATTGAAAACAGGTGCTTAAAAATGGCATTACAAATCTGCCTGCAACCTGTATTATTTTTACCACATGCAAGTAAATGGATCACCAGCCTGCTCCAACAGCTTTGGTGAAAACAGGCAACTCCTGCTAAATTATTTCTTAAATATATGGAGGCAGGAGAAGGTTTACTTGAGTTTGGTGCTCTGACAGCACGCAACCTATTCTATTTACGTATGTATACAGAAGATGCTGTCATAGATCATCTCCCTTTCATGGTGCATATTGTAGAAGATCACAGAATCACAGAATGTTGGGGGTTGGAAGGGACCTCTAGAGATCCCCCAGTGCCACCCCCTGCCAGAGCAGGGTCACCCAGGGCAGCCACACAGGAACGTGTCCAGGCGGGCTGGAAAGTCTCCAGAGCAGGAGACTCCACACCCTCTCTGGGCAGCCTGGGCAAGGGCTCCAGCACCCACACGGGGAAGGAGTTTCTCCTCAGGTTGAGGTGGAACTTCCTACGTTTAACTTAAACCCATTATTTCTTGTTCTCCTACTGGGAACCACCAAAAAGAGACTGATTAGAATGGAAAATCTATATTATAATCACATATATTGACATTCCAGATTACAAAGTATGTTATGGATGTGATTTTTTACTCTCCTTACATATGAAAATTAGAAAATATAAAACCAGAAAGTCTCTAGACTTTATTCCAATAGAGTTACGTTGGTGCCAAAGTGGTCTGAATTATGAACTGGCCCCCAGTATATCTTCATACAGAACGCACACAATATACATTTCATTATATGTTTTATGCAATTTGGAGTATCAAGTAAGAAAAAAAAAAAATGCCTTGAGATATTACTTTTAGGAGCAGAGGACAGATGTCTAGTTGCCGAAGTAGACTTGTAAAAAATTAATCACCTGCCTCATGCAGGTTAGCAGTATTTGGCAGGTAGGTTTGCTCTGCTCATAACGAAGCATCTGGCTTTTGGTAAAGCTGCATTTTAATTTTAACCGTGTTTCATTTCATGTCAACGTGCAATAATCTGACAAGTCTGAAGCGGATTTGCTGACTGTTAACTTTGGTGTAGGTCTTCTCGACTGCAACCAAAATTAAGTCGAGCAACAACCGTGGTTTGCGCCCAGATCACAGCCTCACGGATCATCTGAACCTCCCTGCAAAGATGTTTTAAAGCTAGCGCTCAACATCTTACCCATTTTCTTTAAAAAAAAAAAAGACAACTAAATTGACTAACAGTCAGCAAAGTCCTAAACTTGAATTAAGCAGGCGAAGCTGACTGCCTTCATGAGTGCCCCAGTACTGCTTCAAATGTGGTTGGGGTTGGGTCTGGTAATTCCAGGCAAGCAAAAGGTCTACCCATGTGGTCCTTTTCCTTAGAAAAGTGGGTGCACTTTGGTAGCAGTACGGGTGGCCTCTTTTGGCCAGCCAGAAGCATCTGCAGCATCTTCTCAGAGATGCCGGGAGAAGAGCTGCTGGACCTCCAAGAGCTCTGCAGGGCTGCAGCCTTCTGCTTCTGCCACTCGTAAGAACTTCTAGGTGCTCCCCCTCGGTGCACACCCTTTCAGTGGAAGGGTGCTTCTACCACAAATTTACTGGGGAAAAAGAAACCCCACACCACCACCACCAACTGCCTTTGTGAGACAGCAATCATTATGCAGATGTATTTTTTAACATGAATAGCTCAGGCATTCAAATAGTGTTCCCAAAAGACAAAAAAAAAACCTGTTACAGCATGAATTAAGCAATTGCCAAGTTTTTGTTTTCACATTATGACCATTCTTTTAAGCTTTCAAAAGTGCCAAAACCCTTGGGAACCTCTCTGGCTGTTGCTTTCCCTCTTCCTGTATCGCTTAAGCCGTGCTGTTACTTTCTAATACTTTTTTTTTTAAAAAAAAAGAAAAGGTATAAAA